>NC_134705.1:1425000-1735714 GCF_043290135.1 Rhipicephalus microplus | reverse complement strand
ACATATCTTCAAAGCTATCAGCCCAAACAAAAAAAGCGCCATACCACCACCGGGTGGGCTCGAACCTCCAACTTTTCGGTTAACAGCCGATCACGCTAGCCAATTGCGCCATGGAGACAGTCATGCTCCACTCTCACCACCATCAGAACATATCTTCAAAGCTATCAGCCCACAGAAAAAAAAGCGCCGCACAACCACCGGGTAGGCTCGAACCTCCAACCTTTCGGTTAGCAGCCGATCGCGCTAGCCAATTGCGCCACGAAGACAGTCCTGCTCCACTCTCACCACAATAAGAACATATCTTCAAAGCTATCAGCCAAAAGAAAAAAAAGCGCCGCACCACCGCACCACCATCGGGTGGGCGCGAACATCCAACCTTTCGGTTAACAGCCGATCGCGCTAGCCAATTGCCCCACGGAGACAGTCGTGCTCCACTCTCACCACCGTCAGAACATTTCTTCACAGCTATCACCCCAAAGAAAAAAAAAGCGCCGCACCACCACCGGTTCGGCTCGAACCTCCAACCTTTCGGTTAGCAGCCGATCGCGCTAGCCAATTGCGCCACGAAGACAGTCCTGCTCCACTCTCATCACCATCTGAACATATCTTCAAAGCTATTACCGCAAAGAAAAAAGCAACACACCACTCCCGGGAGGGCTCGAAACTCCAACCTTTCGGTTAACCGCCGATCGCGCTAGCCCATTGCGCTACGGAGGCAGTCTTGCTCCACTCTCACCATCATCAGAACATATCTTCAAAGCTATCAGCGCAAAGAAAAAAAGCGCTGCACAACCACCAGGTGGGCTCGAACCTCCAACCTTTCGGTTAACAGCCGATCGCGCTAGCCCATTGCGCCACGGAGACAGTCTTGCTCCACTCTCACCACCATCAGAACATATCTTCAAAGCTATCAGCGCAAAGAAAAATGCAACACACCACTCCCGGGAGGGCTCGAAACTCCAACCTTTCAGTCAACAGGCGATTGCGCTAGCCAATTGCGCGACGGAGACAGTCCTGCTCCACTCTCACCACCATCAGAACATATCTTCAAAGCTTACAGCCCAAAGAAAAAAAAGCGCCACACCACCACCGGGTGGGCTCGAACCTCCGACCTTTTGGTTAACAGCCGATCGCGCTAGCCAATTGCGCCACGGAGACAGTCCTGCACCACTCTCACCACCATCAGAACATATCTTCAAAGCTTACAGCCCAAAGAAATAAAAGCGCCACACCACCGCCGCGTGGGCTCGAACCTCCGACCTTTTGGTTAACAGCCGATCGCGCTAGCCAATTGCGCCATGGAGACAGTCCTGCTCCACTCTCTACCTCCATCAAAACATATCTTCAAAGCTATCAGCCCAAAGAAAAAAAGCACCGCACTGCCACCGGGCTGGCTCGAACCTCCAACTTTTCGGTTAACAGCCGATCACGCTAGCCAATTGCGGCACGGAGACAGTCGTGCTCCACTCTCACCACCATCAGAACATATCTTCAAAGCTATCAGCCCACAGAAAAAAAAGCGCCGCACCACCACCGTGTGGGTTCGAACCTCCAACCTTTCGGTTAACAGCCGATCGCCCAAGCCAATTGCGCCACGGAGACAGTCCTGCTCCACTCTCACCACCATCAGAACATATCTTCAAAGCTATCAGCCCAAAGAAAAAAAGCACCGCACCACCACCGGGTGGGCTCGAACTACCAACTTTTCGGTTAACAGCCGATCACGCTAGCCAATTGCGCCACGGAGACAGTCCTGCTTCACTCTCACCACGATCATAACATATCTTCAAAGCTATCAGCCCAAAGAAAAAAAAGCGCCGCACCACCACCGGGTGGGCTCGAAACTCCAACCTTTCGTTTAACTGCCGATTGCGCTAGCCCATGGCGCCACGGAGACAGTCCTGCTCCACTCTTTTCACCATTAGAACATATCTTCAAAGCTATCAGCCCAAAGAAAAAAAAGCGCCGCACCACTCCCGGGAGGGCTCGAAACTCCAACCTTTCGGTTAACCGCCGATCGCGCTAGCCCATTGCGCTACGGAGGCAGTCTTGCTCCACTCTCACCATCATCAGAACATATCTTCAAAGCTATCAGCGCAAAGAAAAAAGCGCTGCACCACCACCAGGTGGGCTCGAACCTCCAACCTTTCGGTTAACAGCCGATCGCGCTAGCCCATTGCGCCACGGAGACAGTCTTGCTCCACTCTCACCACCATCAGAACATATCTTCAAAGCTATCAGCGCAAAAAAATGCAACACACCACTCCCGGGAGGGCTCTAAATTCCAACCTTTCAGTCAACAGGCGATTGCGCTAGCCAATTGCGCCACGGAGACAGTCCTGCTCCACTCTCACCACCATCAGAACATATCTTCAAAGCTTACAGCCCAAAGAAAAAAAGCGCCACACCACCACCGGGTGGGCTCGAACCTCCGACCTTTTGGTTAACAGCCGATCGCGCTAGCCAATTGCGCCATGGAGACAGTCCTGCTCCACTCTCCACCACCATCAAAACATATCTTCAAAGCTATCAGCCCAAAGAAAAAAAAGCGCCGCACCACCACCGGGCTGGCTCGAACCTCCAACTTTTCGGTTAACAGCCGATCACGCTAGCCAATTGCGGAACGGAGACAGTCGTGCTCCACTCTCACCACCATCAGAACATATCTCTAAAGCTATCAGCCCACAGAAAAAAAAGCGCCGCACCACCACCGTCTGGGCTCGAACCTCCAACCTTTCGGTTAACAGCCGATCGCCCAAGCCAATTGCGCCACGGAGACAGTCCTGCTCCACTCTCACCACCATCAGAACATATCTTCAAAGCTATCAGCCCAAAGAAAAAAAAGCACCGCACCGCCACCGGGTGTGCTCGAACTACCAACTTTGCGGTTAACAGCCGACCACGCTAGCCAATTGCGCCGCGGAGACAGTCCTGCTTCACTCTCACCACGATCATAACATATCTTTAAAGCTATCAGCCCAAAGAAAAAAAGCACCGCACCACCACAGGGTGGGCTCGAACTTCCAACCTTTCGGTTAACTGCCGATCGCGCTAGCCAATGGCGCCACGGAGACAGTCCTGCTCCACTCTTTTCACCATTAGAACATATCTTCAAAGCTATCAGCACAAAGAAAAAAAGCGCCCCAGCATCACCGGGAGGGCTCGAACTTCCAGCTTTCGGTTAACAGCCGATCGCGCTAGCCAACTGCGCCAAGGAGACAGTCGTGCTCCACTCTCACCACCATTAGAACATATCTTCAAAGCTATCAGCCCAAAGAAAAAAAAGCGCCGCACCACTCCCGGGAGGGCTCGAAACTCCAACCTTTCTGTTAACCGCCGATCGCGCTAGCCCATTGCGCTACGGAGGCAGTCTTGCTCCACTCTCACCATCATCAGAACATATCTTCAAAGCTATCAGCGCAAAGAAATAAAGCGCTGCACCACCACCAGGTGGGCTCGAACCTCCAACCTTTCGGTTAACAGCCGATCGCGCTAGCCCATTGCGCCACGGAGACAGTCTTGCTCCACTCTCACCACCATCAGAACATATCTTCAAAGCTATCAGCGCAAAGAATAATGGAACACACCACTCCCGGGAGGGCTCGAAACTCCAACCTTTCAGTCAACAGGCGATTGCGCTAGCCAATTGCGCCACGGAGACAGTCCTGCTCCACTCTCACCACCATCAGAACATATCTTCAAAGCTTACAGCCCAAAGAAAAAAAAGCGCCGCACCACCACCGGGCTGGCTCGAACCTCCAACTTTTCGGTTAACAGCCGATCACGCTAGCCAATTGGGCACGGAGACAGTCGTGCTCCACTCTCACCACCATCAGAACATATCTTCAAAGCTATCAGCCCACAGAAAAAAAAGCGCCGCACCACCACCGTGTGGGCTCGAACCTCCAACCTTTCGGTTAACAGCCGATCGCCCAAGCCAATTGCGCCACGGAGACAGTCCTGCTCCACTCTCACCACCATCAGAACATATCTTTAAAGCTATCAGCCCAAAGAAAAAAAGCACCGCACCACCACCGGGTGGGCTCGAACTTCCAACCTTTCGGTTAACTGCCGATCGCGCTAGCCAATGGCGCCACGGAGACAGTCCTGCTCCACTCTTTTCACCATTAGAACATATCTTCAAAGCTATCAGCACAAAGAAAAAAAGCGCCCCAGCATCACCGGGTGGGCTCGAACTTCCAGCTTTCGGTTAACAGCCGATCGCGCTAGCCAACTGCGCCAAGGAGACAGTCGTGCTCCACTCTCACCACCATCAGAACATATCTTCAAAGCTATCAGCGCAAAGAAAAAAGCAACACACCACTCCGGGGAGGGCTCGAAACTCCAACCTTTCGGTTAACAGCCGATCGCGCTAGCCAATTGCGCCACGGAGACAGTCCTGCTCTACTCTCACCACCATCAGAACATATCTTCAAAGCTATCAGCCCAAAGAAAAAAAGCACCGCACCACCACCGGGTGGGCTCGAACTTCCAACCTTTCGGTTAACGGCCAATCGCGCCAGCCAATTGCGCCACGGAGACAGTCCTGCTCCACTCTCACCACCATCAGAACATATCTTCAAAGCTATCAGCACAAAGAAAAAAAGCGCCCCAGCATCACCGGGTGGGCTCGAACTTCCAACCTTTCGGTTAACAGCCGATCGCGCTAGCCAACTGCGCCAAGGAGACAGTCGTGCTCCACTCTCACCACCATCAGAACATATCTTCAAAGCTATCAGCGCAAAGAAAAAAGCAACACACCACTCCGGGGAGGGCTCGAAACTCCAACCTTTCGGTTAACAGCCGATCGCGCTAGCCAATTGCGCCACGGAGACAGTCCTGCTCTACTCTGACCACCATCAGAACATATCTTCAAAGCTATCAGCCCAAAGAAAGAAAAGTGCCATACCACCACCGGGTGGGCTCGAACCTCCGACATTTTGGATAACAACCGATCGCGCTAGCCAATTGCGCCATAGGGACAGTCCTGCTCCACTCTCACCACCATCAGAACATATCTTCAAAGCTATCAGCCCAAAGAAAGAAAAGCGCCGCACCACCACCGGGTGGGCTCGAACTACCAACTTTGTGGTTAACAGCCGATCACGCTAGCCAATTGCGCCACGGAGACAGTCCTGCTCCACTCTGACCACCATCAGAACATATCTTCAAAGCTATCAGCCAAAAGAAAAAAAAAAGTGCCGCACCACCACCGGGTGGGCTCGAACCTCCAACTTTTCGGTTAACAGCCGATCACGCTAGCCAATTGCGCCACGCAGACAGTCCTGCTTCACTCTCACCACGATCATAACATTTCTTCACAGCTATCACCCCAAAGAAAAAAAAAGCGCCGCACCACCACCGGTTCGGCTCGAACCTCCAACCTTTCGGTTAACAGCCGACCGCGCTAGCCAATTGCGCCACGAAGACAGTCCTGCTCCACTCTCATCACCATCTGAACATATCTTCAAAGCTATTACCGCAAAGAAAAAAGCAACACACCACTCCCGGGAGGGCTCGAAACTCCAACCTTTCGGTTAACCGCCGATCGCGCTAGCCCATTGCACTACGGAGGCAGTCTTGCTCCACTCTCACCATCATCAGAACATATCTTCAAAGCTATCAGCGCAAAGAAAAAAAGCGCTGCACCACCACCAGGTGGGCTCGAACCTCCAACCTTTCGGTTAACAGCCGACCGCGCTAGCCAATTGCGCCACGAAGACAGTCCTGCTCCACTCTCATCACCATCTGAACATATCTTCAAAGCTATTACCGCAAAGAAAAAAGCAACACACCACTCCCGGGAGGGCTCGAAACTCCAACCTTTCGGTTAACCGCCGATCGCGCTAGCCCATTGCACTACGGAGGCAGTCTTGCTCCACTCTCACCATCATCAGAACATATCTTCAAAGCTATCAGCGCAAAGAAAAAAAGCGCTGCACCACCACCAGGTGGGCTCGAACCTCCAACCTTTCGGTTAACAGCCGATCGCGCTAGCCCATTGCGCCACGGAGACAGTCTTGCTCCACTCTCACCACCATCAGAACATATCTTCAAAGCTATCAGCGCAAAGAAAAATGCAACACACCACTCCTGGGAGGGCTCGAAACTCCAACCTTTCAGTCAACAGGCGATTGCGCAAGCCAATTGCGCCACGGAGACAGTCCTGCTCCACTCTCACCACCATCAGAACATATCTTCAAAGCTTACAGCCCAAAGAAAAAAAAGCGCCACACCACCACCGGGTGGGCTCGAACCTCCGACCTTTTGGTTAACAGCCGATCGCGCTAGCCAATTGCGCCACGGAGACAGTCCTGCACCACTCTCACCACCATCAGAACATATCTTCAAAGCTTACAGCCCAAAGAAATAAAAGCGCCACACCACCGCTGGGGTGGGCTCGAACCTCCGACCTTTTGGTTAACAGCCGATCGCGCTAGCCAATTGCGCCATGGAGACAGTCCTGCTCCACTCTCCACCACCATCAAAACATATCTTCAAAGCTATCAGCCCAAAGAAAAAAAGCACCGCACTACCACCGGGCTGGCTCGAACCTCCAACTTTTCGGTTAACAGCCGATCACGCTAGCCAATTGCGGCACGGAGACAGTCGTGCTCCACTCTCACCACCATCAGAACATATCTTCAAAGCTATCAGCCCAAAGAAAAAAAAGCACCGCACCGCCACCGGGTGGGCTTGAACTACCAACTTTGCGGTTAACAGCCGATCACGCTAGCCAATTGCGCCGCGGAGACAGTCCTGCTTCACTCTCACCACGATCATAACATATCTTTAAAGCTATCAGCCCAAAGAAAAAAAAGCGCCGCACCACCACCGGGTGGGCTCGAAACTCCAACCTTTCGTTTAACTGCCGATCGCGCTAGCCAATCGCGCCACGGAGACAGTCCTTCTCCACTCTTTTCACCATTAGAACATATCTTCAAAGCTATCAGCCCAAAGAAAAAAAAGCGCCGCACCACTCCCGGGAGGGCTCGAAACTCCAACCTTTCGGTTAACCGCCGATCGCGCTAGCCCATTGCGCTACGGAGGCAGTCTTGCTCCACTCTCACCATCATCAGAACATATCTTCAAAGCTATCAGCGCAAAGAAATAAAGCGCTGCACCACCACCAGGTGGGCTCGAACCTCCAACCTTTCGGTTAACAGCCGATCGCGCTAGCCCATTGCGCCACGGAGACAGTCCTGCTCCACTCTCACCACCATCTGAACATATCTTCAAAGCTATCAGCGCAAAGAATAATGGAACACACCACTCCCGGGAGGGCTCGAAACTCCAACCTTTCAGTCAACAGGCGATTGCGCTAGCCAATTGCGCCACGGAGACAGTCCTGCTCCACTCTCACCACCATCAGAACATATCTTTAAAGCTATCAGCCCAAAGAAAAAAAAGCACCGCACCACCACCGGGTGGGCTCGAACTTCCAACCTTTCGGTTAACGGCCAATCGCGCCAGCCAATTGCGCCACGGAGACAGTCCTGCTCCACTCTCACCACCATCAGAACATATCTTCAAAGCTATCAGCACAAAGAAAAAAAGCGCCCCAGCATCACCGGGTGGGCTCGAACTTCCAACCTTTCGGTTAACAGCCGATCGCGCTAGCCAACTGCGCCAAGGAGACAGTCCTGCTCCACTCTCACCACCATCAGAACATATCTTCAAAGCTATCAGCCCACAGAAAAAAAGCTCCGCACCACCACCGGGAGAGCTCGAACCTCCAACTTTTCGGGTAACAGCCAATCGCGCTAGCCAATTGCGCCACGGAGACAGTCCTGCTCCACTCTCACCACCGTCAGAACATTTCTTCAGAGCTATAAGCCCAAAGAAAAAAAAGCGCCGCACCACCACCCGGTGGGCTCGAACCTCCAACCTTTCGGTTAACAGCCGATCGCGCTAGCCAATTGCCCCACGGAGACAGTCGTGCTCCACTCTCACCACTGTCAGAACATTTCTTCAGAGCTATCACCCCAAAGAAAAAAAAGCGCCGCACCACCACCGGTTGGGCTCGAACCTCCAACCTTTCGGTTAACAGCCGATCGCGCTAGCCAATTGCGCCACGAAGACAATCCTGCTCCACTTCACCACCATCAGAACATATCTTCAAAGCTATTACCACAAATAAAAAAGCAACACACCACTCCCGGGAGGGCTCGAACCTCCAACCTTTTGGTTAACAGCCAATAGCGCCAGCCAATTGCGCCACGGAGACAGTCCTGCTCCACTCTCACCACCATCAGAACATATCTTCAAAGCTATCAGCGCAAAGAAAAAAAGCGCCCCACCATCACCGGGTGGGCGCGAACTTCCAACCTTTCGGTTAACAGCCGATCGCGCTAGCCAATTGCGCCACGGAGACAGTCCTGCTCTACTCTCGCCACCATCAAAACATATCTTCAAAGCTATCAGCCCAAAGAAAAAAAAGCGCAATACTACCACCGGGTGGGCTCGAACCTCCGACATTTTGGTTAACAGCCGATCGCGCTAGCCAATTGCACCATGGAGACAGTCCTGCTCCACTCTCACCACCATAGGAACATATCTTCAAAGCTATCAGCCCAAAGAAAAAAAAGCGCCGCACCACCACTGGGTGGGCTCGAACTACCAACTTTTCGGTTAACAGCCGATGACGCTTGCCAATTGCGCCACGGAGACAGTCCTGCCCCACTCTCACCACCATCAAAACATATCTTCAGAGCTATCAGCCCAAAGAAAAAAAGCGCCGCACCACCACCGGGTGGGCTCGAAACTCCAACCTTTCGGTTAACTGCCGATCGTGCTAGCCAATTGCGCCACGGAGACAGTCCTGCTCCACTCTTACCACCATTACAACATACCTTCAAAGCTATCAGCCCATAGAAAAAAACGCGCCGCACCACCACCGGGAGAGCTCGAACCTCCAACTTTTCGGGTAACAGCCGATCGCGCTAGCCAATTGCGCCACGGAAACAGTCCTGCTCAACTCTCACCACCGTAGAACATTTCTTCAGAGCTATCAGCCCAAAGAAAAAAAAGCGCCGCACCACCACCGGGTGGGCTCGAACTACCAACTTTTCGGTTAACAGCCGATCACGCTAGCCATTTGCGCCACGGAGACAGTCCTGCCCCACTCTCACCACCATAAGAACATATCTTCAAAGCTATCAGCCCAAAGAAAAAAAAGCGCCGCACCACCACCGGGTGGGCTCGAACCTTCAACTTTTCGGTTAACAGACGATCACGCTAGCCAATTGCGCCACGGAGACAGTCCTGCTCCACTCTCACCACCATCAGAACTTATCTTCAAAGCTATAGGCCCACAGAAAAAAAAGCGCCGCGCAACCACCGGGTAGGCTCCAACCTCCAACTTTTCGGTTAACAGCCGATCGCGCTAGCCATTTGCGCCACGGAGACACTCCTGCTCCACTCTCACGACCATAAGAACATATCTTCAAAGCTATCAGCCCAAAGAAAAAAAAGCGCCGCACCACCACCGGGTGGGCTCGAACCTCCGACCTTTTGGTTAACAGCCGATCGCTCTAGCCAATTGCGCCACGGAGACAGTCCTGCTCCACTCTCACCACCATCAGAACATATACTCAAAGCTATCAGCCCAAAGAAAAAAAAGCGCCGCACCACCACCGGGTGGGCTCGAACCTCCAACTTTTCGGTTAACAGCCGATCACGCTAGCCAATTGCGCCATGGAGACAGTCCTGCTCCAATCTCACCACCATCAGAACATATCTTCAAAGCTATCAGCCCACAGAAAAAAAGCGCCGCACAACCACCGGGTAGGCTCGAAACTCAAACCTTTCGGGTAACAGCCGATCGTGCAAGCCCATTGCGCCACGGAGGCAGTCTTGCTCCACTCTCACCATCATCAGAACAAATCTTCAAAGCTATCAGCGCAAAGAAAAAAAGCGCTGCACCACCACCGCGTGGGCTCGAACCTCCAACCTTTCGGTTAACAGCCGATCGCGCTAGCCCATTGCGCCACGGGGACAGTCTTGCTCCACTCTCACCACCATCAGAACATATCTTCAAAGCTATGAGCGCAAAGAAAAAAGCAACACACCACTAACGGGAGGGCTCGAAACTCCAACCTTTCGGTCAACAGCTGATCGCGCTAGCCCATTGCGCCACGGAGACAGTCTTTCTCCCCTCTCACCACCATCAGAACATATCTTCAAAGCTATCAGCCCAAAGAAAAAAAAGCACCGCACCACCACCGAATGGGCTCGAACCTCCAACCTTTCGGTTAACAGCCGATCGTGCTAGCCAACTGCGCCACGGAGACAGTCGTGCTCTACTCTGACCACCATCAGAACATATCTTCAAAGCTATCAGCGCAAAGAAAAAAGCAAAACACCACTGCCGGGAGGGCTCGAACCTCAAACTTTTCGGTTTACAGCCGATCGCGCTGGCCAATTGCGCCACGGAGACAGTCCTGCTCCACTCTCACCACAATTAGAACATATCTTCAAAGCTATCAGCCGAAAGAAAAAAAGCGCCGCACCACCACCGGGTGGGCTCGAACCTCCAACCTTTCGGTTAACTGCCGATCGCGCTAGCCAATTACGCCATGAGACAGTCCTGCTCCACTCTCACCACCATCAGAACATATCTTCAAAGCTATCAGCCCAAAAAAAGCGCCATACCACCACCGGGTTGGCTCGAACCTCCGACCTTTTGGTTAACAGCCGATCGCGCTAGCCAATTGCGCCATGGAGACAGTCCTGCTCCACTCTCACCACCATCAGAACATATCTTCAAAGCTATCAGCACAAAGAAAAAAGCAACACACCTCTCCAGAGAGGGCTCGAAACTCCAACCTTTCGGTTAACAGCCGATCGCGCTAGCCAATTGCGCCACGGAGACAGTCCTGCTCTACTCTCACCACCATCAGAACATATCTTCAAAGCTATCAGCCCAAAGAAAAAAAAGCGCCGCACCACCACCGGGTGGGCTCGAAACTCAAACCTTTCGGTTAACAGCCGATCGCGCTAGCCAATTGCGCCAGGGAGACAGCCCTGCTCTACTCTCGCCACCATCAAAACATATCTTCAAAGCTATCAGCCCAAAGAAAAAAAAGCGCAATACTACCACCGGGTGGGCTCGAACCTCCGACATTTTGGTTAACAGCCGATCGCGCTAGCCAATTGCACCATGGAGACAGTCCTGCTCCACTCTCACCACCATAGGAACATATCTTCAAAGCTATCAGCCCAAAGAAAAAAAAGCGCCGCACCACCACTGGGTGGGCTCGAACTACCAACTTTTCGGTTAACAGCCGATCACGCTAGCCAATTGCCCCACGGAGACAGTCCTGCTCCACTCTCACCACCATCAGAACATATCTTCAAAGCTATCAGCCCAAAGAAAAAAAAGAGCCGCACCACCACCGGGTGGGCTCGAACCTCCAACTTTTCGGTTAACAGCCGATCACGCTAGCCAATTGCGCCACGGAGACAGTCCTGCTTCACTCTCACCACCACAATAACCTATCTTCAGAGCTAACAGCCCAAAGAAAAAAAAGCGCCGCACCACCACCGGGTGGGCTCGAAACTCCAACCTTTCGGTTAACTGCCGATCGTGCTAGCCAATGGCGCCACGGAGACAGTCCTGCTCCACTCTTACCACCATTACAACATATCTTCAAAGCTATCAGCCCATAGAAAAAAAAGCGCCGCACCACCACCGGGAGAGCTCGAACCTCCAACTTTTCGGGTAACAGCCGATCGCGCTAGCAAATTGCGCCACGGAAACAGTCCTGCTCAACTCTCACCACCGTAGAACATTTCTTCAGAGCTATCAGCCGAAAGAAAAAAAAAGCGCCGCACCACCACCGGGTGGGCTCGAACTACCAACTTTTCGGTTAACAGCCGATCACGCTAGCCATTTGCACCACGGAGACAGTCCTGCCCCACTCTCACCCCCATAAGAACATATCTTCAAAGCTATCAGCCCAAAGAAAAAAAAGCGCCGCACCACCGCCGCGTGGGCTCGAACCTTCAACTTTTCGGTTAACAGACGATCACGCTAGCCAATTGCGCCACGGAGACAGTCCTGCTCCACTCTCACCACCATCAGAACATATCCTCAAAGCTATAGGCCCACAGAAAAAAAGCGCCGCACAACCACCGGGTAGGCTCCAACCTCCAACTTTTCGGTTAACAGCCGATCACGCTAGCCAATTGCGCCACGGAGACAGTCCTGCTCCAATCTCACCACCATCAGAACATATCTTCAAAGCTATCAGCCCACAGAAAAAAAAGCGCCGCACAACCACCGGATAGGCTCGAAACTCAAACCTTTCGGGTAACAGCCGATCGTGCAAGCCCATTGCGCCACGGAGGCAGTCTTGCTCCACTCTCACCATCATCAGAACATATCTTCAAAGCTATCAGCGCAAAGAAAAAAAGCGCTGCACCACCACCGCGTGGGCTCGAACCTCCAACCTTTCGGTTAACAGCCGATCGCGCTAGCCCATTGCGCCACGGGGACAGTCTTGCTCCACTCTCACCACCATCAGAACATATCTTCAAAGCTATCAGTCCAAAGAAAAAAAAGCACCGCACCACCACCGGATGGGCTCGAACCTCCAACCTTTCGGTTAACAGCCGATCGTGCTAGCCAATTGCGCCACGGAGACAGTCGTGCTCTACTCTGACCACCATCAGAACATATCTTCAAAGCTATCAGCGCAAAGAAAAAAGCAAAACACCACTCCCGGGAGGGCTCGAACCTCAAACTTTTCGGTTTACAGCCGATCGCGCTGGCCAATTGCGCCACGGAGACAGTCCTGCTCCACTCTCACCACAATTAGAACATATCTTCAAAGCTATCAGCCGAAAGAAAAAAAGCGCCGCACCACCACCGGGTGGGCTCGAACCACCAACCTTTCGGTTAACTGCCGATCGCGCTAGCCAATTGCGCCATGGAGACAGTCCTGCTCCACCCTCACCACCATCAGAATATATCTTCAAAGCTATCAGCCCAAAAAAAGCGCCATACTACCACCGGGTTGGCTCGAACCTCCGACCTTTTGGTTAACAGCCGATCGCGCTAGCCAATTGCGCCATGGAGACAGTCCTGCTCCACTCTCACCACCATCAGAACATATCTTCAAAGCTATCAGCACAAAGAAAAAAGCAACACACCTCTCCCGAGAGGGCTCGAAACTCCAACCTTTCGGTTAACAGCCGATTGCGCTAGCCAATTGCGCCACGGAGACAGTCCTGCTCTACTCTCACCACCATCAGAACATATCTTCAAAGCTATCAGCCCAAAGAAAAAAAAAGCGCCGCACCACCACCGGGTGGGCTCGAAACTCCAACCTTTCGGTTAACAGCCGATCGCGCTAGCCAATTGTGCCATGGAGACAGTCCTGCTCCACTCTCACCACCATCAGAACATATCTTCAAAGCTATCAGCCCAAACAAAAAAAGCGCCATACCACCACCGCGTGGGCTCGAACCCCCGACCTGTTGGTTAACAGCCGATCGCGCTAGCCAATTGCGCCATGGAGACAGTCCTGCTCCACTCTCACCACCATAAGAACATATCCTCAAAGCTATAGGCCCACAGAAAAAAAGCGCCGCACAACCACCGGGTAGGCTCCAACCTCCAACTTTTCGGTTAACAGCCGATCACGCTAGCCAATTGCGCCACGGAGACAGTCCTGCTCCAATCTCACCACCATCAGAACATATCTTCAAAGCTATCAGCCCACAGAAAAAAAAGCGCCGCACAACCACCGGGTAGGCTCCAACCTCCAACTTTTCGGTTAACAGCCGATCACGCTAGCCAATTGCGCCACGGAGACAGTCCTGCTCCAATCTCACCACCATCAGAACATATCTTCAAAGCTATCAGCCCACAGAAAAAAAAGCGCCGCACAACCACCGGGTAGGCTCGAAACTCAAACCTTTCGGGTAACAGCCGATCGTGCAAGCCCATTGCGCCACGGAGGCAGTCTTGCTCCACTCTCACCATCATCAGAACATATCTTCAAAGCTATCAGCGCAAAGAAAAAAAGCGCTGCACCACCACCGCGTGGGCTCGAACCTCCAACCTTTCGGTTAACAGCCGATCGCGCTAGCCCATTGCGCCACGGGGACAGTCTTGCTCCACTCTCACCACCATCAGAACATATCTTCAAAGCTATCAGTCCAAAGAAAAAAAAGCACCGCACCACCACCGGATGGGCTCGAACCTCCAACCTTTCGGTTAACAGCCGATCGTGCTAGCCAATTGCGCCACGGAGACAGTCGTGCTCTACTCTGACCACCATCAGAACATATCTTCAAAGCTATCAGCGCAAAGAAAAAAGCAAAACACCACTCCCGGGAGGGCTCGAACCTCAAACTTTTCGGTTTACAGCCGATCGCGCTGGCCAATTGCGCCACGGAGACAGTCCTGCTCCACTCTCACCACAATTAGAACATATCTTCAAAGCTATCAGCCGAAAGAAAAAAAGCGCCGCACCACCACCGGGTGGGCTCGAACCACCAACCTTTCGGTTAACTGCCGATCGCGCTAGCCAATTGCGCCATGGAGACAGTCCTGCTCCACCCTCACCACCATCCGAATATATCTTCAAAGCTATCAGCCCAAAAAAAGCGCCATACCACCACCGGGTTGGCTCGAACCTCCGACCTTTTGGTTAACAGCCGATCGCGCTAGCCAATTGCGCCATGGAGACAGTCCTGCTCCACTCTCACCACCATCAGAACATATCTTCAAAGCTATCAGCACAAAGAAAAAAGCAACACACCTCTCCCGAGAGGGCTCGAACCCCCGACCTGTTGGTTAACAGCCGATCGCGCTAGCCAATTGCGCCATGGAGACAGTCCTGCTCCACTCTCACCACCATAAGAACATATCTTCAAAGCTATCAGCCCAAAGAAAAAAAAGCGCCGCACCACCACGAGGTGGGCTCGAACCTCCAACTTTTCGGTTAACAGCCGATCGCGCTAGCCAATTGCCCCACGGAGACAGTCGTGCTCCACTCTCACCACCGTCAGAACATTTCTTCAGAGCTATCACCCCAAAGAAAAAAAAAGCGCCGCACCACCACCGGTTGGGCTCGAACCTCCAACCTTTCGGTTAACAGCCGATCGCGCTAGCCAATTGCGCCACGAAGACAGTCCTGCTCCACTCTCATCACCATCTTAACATATCTTCAAAGCTATTACCGCAAAGAAAAAAGCAACACACCACTCCCGGGAGGGCTCGAAACTCCAACCTTTCGGTTAACAGCCGATCGCGCTAGCCAATTGCGCCACGGCGACCGTCCTGCTCCACTCTCACCACCGTCAGACCATTTCTTCAGAGCTATCACCCCAAAGAAAAAAAAAGCGCCGCATCACCACCGGGTGGGCTCTAACCTCCGACCTTTCGGTTAACAGCCGATCGCGCTAGCCAATTGTGCCACGGAGACAGTCCTGCTCTACTCTCACCACCACCAGAACATATCTCCAAAGCTATCAGCGCAAAGAAAAAAAGCGTCGCACCACTGCCGGGTGGGCTCGAAACTCCAACCTTTCGGTTCACAGCCGATCGCGCTAGCCTATTGCGCCACGGAGACAGTCCTGCTCTACTCTCACCACCATCAGAACATATCTTCAAAGCTATCAGCCCAAAGAAAAAAAAAGCGCCGCACCACCGCCGGGTGGGCTCGAAACTCCAACCTTTCGGTTAACAGCCGATCGCGCTAGCCTATTGCGCCACGGAGACAGTCCTGCTCCACTCTCACCACCATCAGAACATATCTTCAAAGCTATCAGCCCAAACAAAAAAGCACCATACCACCACCGGGTGGGCTCGAACCTCCGACCTTTTGGTTAACAGCCGATCGCGCTAGCCAATTGCGCCGTGGAGACAGTCCTGCTCTACTCTCACCACCATCAGAACATATCTTCAAAGCTATCAGCCCAAAGAAAAAAAAGCGCCGCACCACCACGAGGTGGGCTCGAACCTCCAACTTTTCGGTTAACAGCCGATCACGCTAGCCAATTGCGCCATGGAGACAGTCATGCTCCACTCTCACCACCATCAGAACATATCTTCAAAGCTATCAGCCCACAAAAAAAGCGCCGCACAACCACCGGGTAGGCTCAAACCTCCATCTTTTCGGTTAACAGCCGATCGCGCTAGCCAATTGCGCCACAAAGACAGTCCTGTTCCACTCTCACCACCATAAGAACATATCTTCAAAGCTATCAGCCCAAAGAAAAAACAGCGCCACAGCACCAGCGGGTGGGCTCGAACCTCCGACCTTTTGGTTAACAGCCGATCGCGCTAGCCAATTGTGCCACGGAGACAGTCCTGCTCCACCCTCACCACCATAAGAACATATCTTCAAAGCAATCAGCCCAAAGAAAAAAAAGCGCCGCACCACCATCGGGTGGGCTCGAACATCTAACCTTTCGGTTAACAGCCGATCGCGCTAGCCAATTGCCCCACGGAGACAGTCGTGCTCCACTCTCACCACCGTCAGAACATTTCTTCAGAGCTATCACCCCAAAGAAAATAAAACCCCGCACCACCACCGGTTGGGCTCGAACCTCCAACCTTTCGGTTAACAGCCGATCGCGCTAGCCAATTGCGCCACGAAGACAGTCCTGCTCCACTCTCATCACCATCTGAACATATCTTCAAAGCTATTACCGCAAAGAAAAAAGCAACACACCACTCCCGGGAGGGCTCGAAACTCCAACCTTTCGGTTAACAGCCGATCGCGCTAGCCCATTGCGCTACGGAGGCAGTCTTGCTCCACTCTCACCATCATCAGAACATATCTTCAATGCTATCAGCGCAAAGAAAAAAAGCGCTGCACCACCACCAGGTGGGCTCGAACCTCCAACCTTTCGGTTAACAGCCTATCGCGCTAGCCCATTGCGCCACGGAGACAGTCTTGCTTCACTCTCACCACCATAAGAACATATCTTTAAAGCTATCAGCGCAAAGAAAAAAGCAACACACCACTCCCGGGAGGGCTCGAAACTCCAGCCTTTCAGTCAACAGGCGATTGCGCTAGCTTATTGCGCCACGGAGACAGTCCTGCTCCACTCTCACCACCATCAGAAAATATCTTCAAAGCTTACAGCCCAAAGAAAAAAAAGCGCCACACCACCACCGGGTGGGCTCGAACCTCCGACCTTTTGGTTAACAGCCGATCGCGCTAGCCAATTGCGCCATGGAGACAGTCCTGCTCCACTCTCCACCACCATCAAAACATATCTTCAAAGCTATCAGCCCAAAGAAAAAAAAGCGCCGCACCACCACCGGGTGGGCTCGAACCTCCAACTTTTCGGTTAACAGCCGATCACGCTAGCCAATTGCGCCACGGAGACAGTCGTGCTCCACTCTCACCACCATCAGAACTTATCTTCAAAGCTATCAGCCCACAGAAAAAAAAGCGCCGCACCACCACCGTGTGGGCTCGAACCTCCAACCTTTCGGTTAACAGCCGATCGCACAAACCAATTGCGCCACGGAGACAGTCCTGCTCCACTCTCACCACCATCAGAACACATATATCTTCAAAGCTATCAGCCCAAAGAAAAAAAAGCACCGCACCACCACCGGTTGGGCTTGAACCTCCAACCTTTCGGTTAACGGCCAATCGCGCCAGCCAATTGCGCCACGGAGACAGTCCTGCTCCACTCTCACCACCATCAGAACATATCTTCAAACTATCAGCACAAAGAAAAAAAGCGCCCCAGCATCACCGGGTGGGCTCGAACTTCCAACCTTTTGGTTAACAGCCGATCGCGCTAGCCAACTGCGCCAAGGAGACAGTCGTGCTCCACTCTCACCACCATCAGAACATATCTTCAAAGCTATCAGCGCAAAGAAAAATCAACACTCCACTCCAGGGAGGGCTCGAAACTCCAAGCTTTCGGTTAACAGCCGATCGCGCTAGCCAATTGCGCCACGGAGACAGTCCTGCTCTACTCTCACCACCATCAGAACATATCTTCAAAGCTATCAGCCCAAAGAAAAAAAAAGCGCCATACCACCACCGGGTGAGCTCAAACCTCCGACCTTTTGGTTAACAGCCGATCGCGCTAGCCAATTGCGCCATAGAGACAGTTCTGCTTCATTCTCACCACCATCAGATCATATCTTCAAAGCTATCAGCCAAAAGAAATAAAAGCGCCGCACCACCACCGGGTGGGCTCGAACCTCCAACTTTTCGGTTAACAGCCGATAACGCTAGCCAAATGCGCCACGGAGACAGTCCTGCTTCACGCTCACAACGATCATAACATATCTTCAAAGCTATCAGCCCAAAGAAAAAAAAAGCGCCGCACCACCACCGGGTGGGCTCGAAACAAACTCCAACCTTTCGTTTAACTGCCGATCGCGCTAGCCAATGGTGCCACGGAGACAGTCCTGCTCCACTCTTTTCAGCATTAGAACATATCTTCAAAGCTATATGCTCAAAGAAAAAAAAGCGCCACACCACCAACGGGTGGGCTCGAACCTCCAACTTGCCGGTTAACAGCCGATCGCGCTAGCCAATTGCCCGACGGAGACAGTCCTGCTCCACTCTCACCACCATCAGAACATATCTTCAAAGCTATCAGCCCACACAAAAAAAAAGCTCCGCACCACCACCGGGAGAGCTCGAACCTCCAACGTTTCGGGTAACAGCCGATCGCGCTAGCCAATTGTGCCACGGAGACAGTCCTGCTCCACTCTCACCACCGTCAGAACATTTCTTCAGAGCTATAAGCCCAAAAAAAAGCGCCGCACCACCACCGGGTGGGCTCGAACCTCCAACCTTTCGGTTAACAGCCGATCGCGCTAGCCAATTGCCCCACGGAGACAGTCGTGCTCCACTCTCACCACCGTCAGAACATTTCTTCAGGGCTATCACCCCAAAGAAAAAAAAGCGCCGCACCACCACCGGTTGGGCTCGAACCTCCAACCTTTCGGTTAACAGCCGATCGCGCTAGCCAATTGCGCCTCGAAGACAGTCCTGCTCCACTCTCACCACCATCAGAACATATCTTCAAAGCTATTACCGCAAAGAAAAAAGCAACACACCACTCCCGGGAGGGCTCGAAACTCCAACCTTTCGGTTAACAGCCGATCGCGCTAGCCCATTGCGCCACGGAGGCAGTCTTGCTCCACTCTCACCATCATCAGAACATATCTTCAAAGCTGTCAGCGCAAAGAAAAAAAAAGCGCTGCACCACCACCAGGTGGGCTCAAACCTCCAACCTTTCAGTTAACAGCCGATCGCGCTAGCCCATTGCGCCACGGAGACAGTCTTTCCCCACTCTCACCACCATCAGAACATATCTTAAAAGCTATCAGCGCAAAGAAAAAAGCAACACACCACTCCCGGGAGGGCTCGAAACTCCAACCTTTCGGTCAACAGCCGATCGCGCTAGCCCAATGCGCCACGGAGACAGTCTTGCCCCCCTCTCACCACCATCAGAACATATCTTCAAAGCTATCAGCCCAAAAAAAAGCACCGCACCACCACCGGGTGGGCTCGAACTTCCAACTTTTCGGTTAACAGCCGATCGCGCTAGCCAATTGCGCCACGCAGACAGTCCTGCTCCACCCTCACCACCATAAGAACATATCTTCAAAGCTATCAGCCCAAAGAAAAAAAAAGCGCCGCACCACCATCGGGTGGGCTCGAACATCCAACCTATCGGTTAACAGCCGATCGCGCTAGCCAATTGCGCCATGGAGACAGTCCTGCTCCACTCTCACCACCATCAGAACATATCTTCAAAGCTATCAGCACAAAGAAAAAAGCAACACACCTCTCTCGAGAGGGCTCGAAACTCCAACCTTTCGGTTAACAGCCGATCGCGCTAGCCAATTGCGCCACGGAGACAGTCCTGCTCTACTCTCACCACCATCAGAACATATCTTCAAAGCTATCAGCCCAAAAAAAAGCGCCGCACCACCACCGCTGGGTGGGCTCGAAACTCCAACTTTTCGGTTAACAGCCGATCGCGCTAGCCAATTGCGCCATGGAGACAGTCCTTCTCCACTCTCACCACCATCAGAACATATCTTCAAAGCTATCAGCCCAAACAAAAAAAGCGCCATACCACCACCGGGTGGGCTCGAACCTCCGACCTGTTGGTGAACAGCCGATCGCGCTAGCCAATTGCGCCATGGAGACAGTCCAGCTCCACTCTCACCACCATCAGAACATATCTTCAAAGCTATCAGCCCAAAGAAAAAAAAGCGCCGCACCTCCACGAGGTGGGTTCGAACCTCCAACTTTTCGGTTAACAGCCGATCACGCTAGCCATTTGCGCCATGGAGACAGTCATGCTCCACTCTCACCACCATCAGAACATATCTTCAAAGCTATCAGCCCTCAGAAAAAAGAGCGCCGCACAACCACCGGGTAGGCTCGAACCTCCAACTTTTCGGTTAACAGACGATCGCGCTAGCCAATTGCGCCACGGAGACAGTCCTGCTCCACTCTCACCACCATAAGAAAATATCTTCAAAGCTATCAGCCCAAAGAAAAAAAAGCGCCGCACCACCACCGGGTGGGCTCGAACCTCTGACCTTTTGGTTAACAGCCGGTCGCGCTAGCCAATTGCGCCACGGAGACAGTCCTGCTCCACCGTCACCACCATAAGAACATATCTTCAAAGCTATTACCGCAAAGAAAAAAGCAACACACCACTCCCGGGAGGGCTCGAAACTCCAACCTTTCGGTTAACAGCCGATCGCGCTAGCCCATTGCGCCACGGAGGCAGTCTTGCTTCACTCTCACCATCATCAGAACATATCTTCAAAGCTGTCAGCGCAAAGAAAAAAAAAGCGCTGCACCATCACCAGGTGGGCTCAAACCTCCAACCTTTCAGTTAACAGCCGATCGCGCTAGCCCAATGCGCCACGGAGACAGTCTTTCCCCACTCTCACCACCATCAGAACATATCTTAAAAGCTATCAGCGCAAAGAAAAAAGCAACACACCACTCCCGGGAGGGCTCGAAACTCCAACCTTTAGGTCAACAGCTGATCGCGCTAGCCCAATGCGCCACGGAGACAGTCTTGCCCCCCTATCACCACCATCAGAACATATCTTCAAAGCTATCAGCCCCAAAAAAAAGCACCGCACCACCACCGGGTGGGCTCAAACCTCCAACCTTTTGGTTAACAGCCGATCGCGCTAGCCAATTGCGCCATGGAGACAGTCCTGCTCCACTCTCCACCACCATGAAAACATATCTTCAAAGCTATCAGCCCACAAAAAAAAGCGCCGCACAACCACCGGGTAGGCTCAAACCTCCATCTTTTCGGTTAACAGCCGATCGCGCTAGCCAATTGCGCCACGGAGACAGTCCTGTTCCACTCTCACCACCATAAGAACATATCTTCAAAGCTATCAGCCCAAAGAAAAAACAGCGCCACAGCACCACCGGGTGGGCTCGAACCTCCGACCTTTTGGTTAACAGCCGATCGCGCTAGCCAATTGCGCCACGGAGACAGTCCTGCTCCACCCTCACCACCATAAGAACATATCTTCAAAGCTATCAGCCCAAAGAAAAAAAAGCGCCGCACCATCGGGTGGGCTCGAACATCTAACCTTTCGGTTAACAGCCGATCGCGCTAGCCAATTGCGCCATGGAGACAGTCCTGCTCCACTCTCACCACCATCAGAACATATCTTCAAAGCTATCAGCCCAAAGAAAAAAAAGCGCCGCACCATCACGAGGTGGGCTCGAACCTCCAACTTTTCGGTTAACAGCCGATCACGCTAGCCATTTGCGCCATGGAGACAGTCATGCTCCACTCTCACCACCATCAGAACATATCTTCAAAGCTATCAGCCCTCAGAAAAAAGAGCGCCGCACAACCACCGGGTAGGCTCGAACCTCCAACTTTTCGGTTAACAGACGATCGCGCTGGCCAATTGCGCCACGGAGACAGTCCTGCTCCACTCTCACCACCATAAGAACATATCTTCAAAGCTATCAGCCCAAAGAAAAAAAAGCGCCGCACCACCACCGGAAGGGCTCGAACCTCTGACCTTTTGGTTAACAGCCGATCGCGCTAGCCAATTGCGCCACGGAGACAGTCCTGCTCCACCCTCACCACCATAAGAACTTATCTTCAAAGCTATTACCGCAAAGAAAAAAGCAACACACCACTCCCGGGAGGGCTCGAAACTCCAACCTTTCGGTTAACAGCCGATCGCGCTAGCCCATTGCGCCACGGAGGCAGTCTTGCTCCACTCTCACCATCATCAGAACATATCTTCAAAGCTGTCAGCGCAAAGAAAAAAAAAGCGCTGCACCACCACCAGGTGGGCTCAAACCTCCAACCTTTCAGTTAACAGCCGATCGCGCTAGCCCATTGCGCCACGGAGACAGTCTTTCCCCACTCTCACCACCATCAGAACATATCTTAAAAGCTATCAGCGCAAAGAAAAAAGCAACACACCACTCCCGGGAGGGCTCGAAACTCCAACCTTTCGGTCAACAGCTGATCGCGCTAGCCCAATGCGCCACGGAGACAGTCTTGCCCCCCTCTCACCACCATCAGAACATATCTTCAAAGCTATCAGCCCAAAAAAAAAGCACCGCACCACCACTGGGTGGGCTCAAACCTCCAACCTTTTGGTTAACAGCCGATCGCACTAGCCAATTGCGCCATGGAGACAGTCCTGCTCCACTCTCCACCACCATGAAAACATATCTTCAAAGCTATCAGCCCACAAAAAAAAGCGCCGCACAACCACCGGGTAGGCTCAAACCTCCATCTTTTCGGTTAACAGCCGATCGCGCTAGCCAATTGCGCCACGGAGACAGTCCTGTTCCACTCTCACCACCATAAGAACATATCTTCAAAGCTATCAGCCCAAAGAAAAAACAGCGCCACAGCACCACCGGGTGGGCTCGAACCTCCGACCTTTTGGTTAACAGCCGATCGCGCTAGCCAATTGCGCCACGGAGACAGTCCTGCTCCACCCTCACCACCATAAGAACATATCTTCAAAGCTATCAGCCCAAAGAAAAAAAAGCGCCGCACCACCATCGGGTGGGCTCGAACATCTAACCTTTCGGTTAACAGCCGATCGCGCTAGCCAATTGCCCCACGGAGACAGTCGTGCTCCACTCTCACCACCGTCAGAACATTTCTTCAGAGCTATCACCCCAAAGAAAATAAAACCCCGCACCACCACCGGTTGGGCTCGAACCTCCAACCTTTCGGTTAACAGCCGATCGCGCTAGCCAATTGCGCCACGAAGACAGTCCTGCTCCACTCTCATCACCATCTGAACATATCTTCAAAGCTATTACCGCAAAGAAAAAAGCAACACACCACTCCCGGGAGGGCTCGAAACTCCAACCTTTCGGTTAACAGCCGATCGCGCTAGCCCATTGCGCTACGGAGGCAGTCTTGCTCCACTCTCACCATCATCAGAACATATCTTCAATGCTATCAGCGCAAAGAAAAAAAGCGCTGCACCACCACCAGGTGGGCTCGAACCTCCAACCTTTCGGTTAACAGCCGATCGCGCTGGCCCATTGCGCCACGGAGACAGTCTTGCTTCACTCTCACCACCATCAGAACATAACTTTAAAGCTATCAGCGCAAAGAAAAAAGCAACACACCACTCCCAGGAGGGCTCGAAACTCCAGCCTTTCAGTCAACAGGCGATTGCGCTAGCTTATTGCGCCACGGAGACAGTCCCGCTCCACTCTCACCACCATCAGAACATATCTTCAAAGCTATCAGCCCACAGAAAAAAGCGCCGCACCACCACCGTGTGGGCTCGAACCTCCAACCTTTCGGTTAACAGCCGATCGCACAAACCAATTGCGCCACGGAGACAGTCCTGCTCCACTCTCACCACCATCAGAACACATATATCTTCAAAGCTATCAGCCCGAAGAAAAAAAAGCACCGCACCACCACCGGTTGGGCTTGAACCTCCAACATTTCGGTTAACGGCCAATCGCGCCAGCCAATTGCGCCACGGAGACAGTCCTGCTCCACTCTCACCACCATCAGAACATATCTTCAAAGCTATCAGCACAAAGAAAAAAAGCGCCCCAGCATCACCGGGTGGGCTCGAACTTCCAACCTTTTGGTTAACAGCTGATCGCGCTAGCCAACTGCGCCAAGGAGACAGTCGTGCTCCACTCTCACCACCATCAGAACATATCTTCAAAGCTATCAGCGCAAAGAAAAAAAAGCGCCATACCACCACCGGGTGAGCTCGAACCCCCGACCTTTTGGTTAACAGTCGATCGCGCTAGCCAATTGCGCCATAGAGACAGTCCTGCTTCATTCTCACCACCATCAGAACATATCTTCAAAGATATCAGCCCAAAGAAAAAAAAGCGCCGCACCACCACCGGGTGGGCTTGAACTACCACCTTTTCGGTTAACAGCCGATCACGCTAGCCGATTGCGCCACGGAGAGAGTCCTGCTCCACTCTCACCACCATCAGAACATATCTTCAAAGCTATCAGCCAAAAGAAATAAAAGCGCCGCACCACCACCGGGTGGGCTGGAACCTCCAACTTTTCGGTTAACAGCCGATAACGCTAGCCAAATGCGCCACGGAGACAGTCCTGCTTCACTCTCACAACGATCATAACATATCTTCAAAGCTATCAGCCCAAAGAAAAAAAAAGCGCCGCACCACCACCGGGTGGGCTCGAAACAAACTCCAACCTTTCGTTTAACTGCTGATCGCGCTAGCCAATGGTGCCACGGAGACAGTCCTGCTCCACTCTTTTCACCATTAGAACATATCTTCAAAGCTATATGCTCAAAGAAAAAAAAGCGCCACACCACCAACGGGTGGGCTCGAACCTCCAACTTGCCGGTTAACAGCCGATCGCGCTAGCCAATAGCCCCACGGAGACAGTCCTGCTCCACTCTCACCACCATCAGAACATATCTTCAAAGCTATCAGCCTACACAAAAAAAAGCTCCGCACCACCACCGGGAGAGCTCGAACCTCCAACGTTTCGGGTAACAGCCGATCGCGCTAGCCAATTGTGCCACGGAGACAGTCCTGCTCCACTCTCACCACCGTCAGAACATTTCTTCAGAGCTATAAGCCCCAAAAAAAAGCGCCGCACCACCACCGGGTGGGCTCGAACCTCCAACCTTTCGGTTAACAGCCGATCGCGCTAGCGAATTGCCCCACGGAGACAGTCGTGCTCCACTCTCACCACCGTCAGAACATTTCTTCAGGGCTATCACCCCAAAGAAAAAAAAGCGCCGCACCACCACCGGTTGGACTCGAACCTCCAACCTTTCGGTTAACAGCCGATCGCGCTAGCCAATTGCGCCACGAAGACAGTCCTGCTCCACTCTCACCACCATCAGAACATATCTTCAAAGCTATTACCGCAAAGAAAAAAGCAACACACCACTCCCGGGAGGGCTCGAAACTCCAACCTTTCGGTTAACAGCCGATCGCGCTAGCCCATTGCGCCACGAAGGCAGTCTTGCTCCACTCTCACCATCATCAGAACATATCTTCAAAGCTGTCAGCGCAAAGAAAAAAAAGCGCTGCACCACCACCAGGTGGGCTGAAACCTCCAACCTTTCAGTTAACAGCCGATCGCGCTAGCCCATTGCGCCACGGAGACAGTCTTTCCCCACTCTCACCACCATCAGAACATATCTTAAAAGCTATCAGCGCAAAGAAAAAAGCAACACACCACTCCCGGAAGGGCTCGAAACTCCAACCTTTCGGTCAACAGCCGATCGCGCTAGCCCAATGCGCCACGGAGACAGTCTTGCCCCCCTCTCACCACCATCAGAACATATCTTCAAAACTATCAGCCCAAAAAAAAGCACCGCACCACCACCGGGTGGGCTCAAACCTCCAACCTTTCGGTTAACAGCCGATCGCGCTAGCCAATTTCGCCACGGAGACAGTCCTGCTCTACTCTCACCACCATAAGAACATATCTTCAAAGCTATCAGCCCAAAGAAAAAAAAGCGCCGCACCACCACCGGGTGGGCTCGAACTTCCAACTTTTCGGTTAACAGCCGATCGCGCTAGCCAATTGCGCCACGCAGACAGTCCTGCTCCACCCTCACCACCATAAGAACATATCTTCAAAGCTATCATCCCAAAGAAAAAAAAGCGCCGCACCACCATCGGGTGGGCTCGAACATCCAACCTATCGGTTAACAGCCGATCGCGCTAGCCAATTGCGCCATGGAGACAGTCCTGCTCCACTCTCACCACCATCAGAACATATCTTCAAAGCTATCAGCACAAAGAAAAAAGCAACACACCTCTCCCGAGAGGGCTCGAAACTCCAACCTTTCGATTAACAGCCGATCGCGCTAGCCAATTGCGCCACGGAGACAGTCCTGCTCTACTCTCACCACCATCAGAACATATCTTCAAAGCTATCAGCTCAAAAAAAGCGCCGCACCACCACCGGGTGGGCTCGAAACTCCAACCTTTCGGTTAACAGCCGATCGCGCTAGCCACTTGCGCCATGGAGACAGTCCTGCTCCACTCTCACCACCATCAGAACATATCTTCAAAGCTATCAGCCCAAACAAAAAAAGCGCCATACCACCACCGGGTGGGCTCGAACCTCCGACCTGTTGGTTAACAGCCGATCGCGCTAGCCAATTGCGCCATGGAGACAGTCCTGCTCCACTCTCACCACCATCAGAACATATCTTCAAAGCTATCAGCCCAAAGAAAAAAAAGCGCCGCACCACCACGAGGTGGGCTCGAACCTCCAACTTTTCGGTTAACAGCCGATCACGCTAGCCATTTGCGCCATGGAGACAGTCATGCTCCACTCTCACCACCATCAGAACATATCTTCAAAGCTATCAGCCCTCAGAAAAAAGAGCGCCGCACAACCACCGGGTAGGCTCGAACCTCCAACCTTTCGGTTAACAGACGATCGCGCTAGCCAATTGCGCCACGGAGACAGTCCTGCTCCACTCTCACCACCATCAGAACATATCTTCAAAGCTATCAGCCCAAACAAAAAAAGCGCCATACCACCACCGCGTGGGCTCGAACCCCCGACCTGTTGGTTAACAGCCGATCGCGCTAGCCAATTGCGCCATGGAGACAGTCCTGCTCCACTCTCACCACCATAAGAACATATCCTCAAAGCTATAGGCCCACAGAAAAAAAGCGCCGCACAACCACCGGGTAGGCTCCAACCTCCAACTTTTCGGTTAACAGCCGATCACGCTAGCCAATTGCGCCACGGAGACAGTCCTGCTCCAATCTCACCACCATCAGAACATATCTTCAAAGCTATCAGCCCACAGAAAAAAAAGCGCCGCACAACCACCGGGTAGGCTCCAACCTCCAACTTTTCGGTTAACAGCCGATCACGCTAGCCAATTGCGCCACGGAGACAGTCCTGCTCCAATCTCACCACCATCAGAACATATCTTCAAAGCTATCAGCCCACAGAAAAAAAAGCGCCGCACAACCACCGGGTAGGCTCGAAACTCAAACCTTTCGGGTAACAGCCGATCGTGCAAGCCCATTGCGCCACGGAGGCAGTCTTGCTCCACTCTCACCATCATCAGAACATATCTTCAAAGCTATCAGCGCAAAGAAAAAAAGCGCTGCACCACCACCGCGTGGGCTCGAACCTCCAACCTTTCGGTTAACAGCCGATCGCGCTAGCCCATTGCGCCACGGGGACAGTCTTGCTCCACTCTCACCACCATCAGAACATATCTTCAAAGCTATCAGTCCAAAGAAAAATAAGCACCGCACCACCACCGGATGGGCTCGAACCTCCAACCTTTCGGTTAACAGCCGATCGTGCTAGCCAATTGCGCCACGGAGACAGTCGTGCTCTACTCTGACCACCATCAGAACATATCTTCAAAGCTATCAGCGCAAAGAAAAAAGCAAAACACCACTCCCGGGAGGGCTCGAACCTCAAACTTTTCGGTTTACAGCCGATCGCGCTGGCCAATTGCGCCACGGAGACAGTCCTGCTCCACTCTCACCACAATTAGAACATATCTTCAAAGCTATCAGCCGAAAGAAAAAAAGCGCCGCACCACCACCGGGTGGGCTCGAACCACCAACCTTTCGGTTAACTGCCGATCGCGCTAGCCAATTGCGCCATGGAGACAGTCCTGCTCCACCCTCACCACCATCAGAATATATCTTCAAAGCTATCAGCTTAAAAAAAGCGCCATACCACCACCGGGTTGGCTCGAACCTCCGACCTTTTGGTTAACAGCCGATCGCGCTAGCCAATTGCGCCATGGAGACAGTCCTGCTCCACTCTCACCACCATCAGAACATATCTTCAAAGCTATCAGCACAAAGAAAAAAGCAACACACCTCTCCCGAGAGGGCTCGAAACTCCAACCTTTCGGTTAACAGCCGATCGCGCTAGCCAATTGTGCCATGGAGACAGTCCTGCTCCACTCTCACCACCATCAGAACATATCTTCAAAGCTATCAGCCCAAACAAAAAAAGCGCCATACCACCACCGCGTGGGCTCGAACCCCCGACCTGTTGGTTAACAGCCGATCGCGCTAGCCAATTGCGCCATGGAGACAGTCCTGCTCCACTCTCACCACCATAAGAACATATCTTCAAAGCTATCAGCCCAAAGAAAAAAAAGCGCCGCACCACCACGAGGTGGGCTCGAACCTCCAACTTTTCGGTTAACAGCCGATCGCGCTAGCCAATTGCCCCACGGAGACAGTCGTGCTCCACTCTCACCACCGTCAGAACATTTCTTCAGAGCTATCACCCCAAAGAAAAAAAAAGCGCCGCACCACCACCGGTTGGGCTCGAACCTCCAACCTTTCGGTTAACAGCCGATCGCGCTAGCCAATTGCGCCACGAAGACAGTCCTGCTCCACTCTCATCACCATCTTAACATATCTTCAAAGCTATTACCGCAAAGAAAAAAGCAACACACCACTCCCGGGAGGGCTCGAAACTCCAACCTTTCGGTTAACAGCCGATCGCGCTAGCCAATTGCGCCACGGCGACCGTCCTGCTCCACTCTCACCACCGTCAGACCATTTCTTCAGAGCTATCACCCCAAAGAAAAAAAAAGCGCCGCATCACCACCGGGTGGGCTCTAACCTCCGACCTTTCGGTTAACAGCCGATCGCGCTAGCCAATTGTGCCACGGAGACAGTCCTGCTCTACTCTCACCACCACCAGAACATATCTCCAAAGCTATCAGCGCAAAGAAAAAAAGCGTCGCACCACTGCCGGGTGGGCTCGAAACTCCAACCTTTCGGTTCACAGCCGATCGCGCTAGCCTATTGCGCCACGGAGACAGTCCTGCTCTACTCTCACCACCATCAGAACATATCTTCAAAGCTATCAGCCCAAAGAAAAAAAAAGCGCCGCACCACCGCTGGGTGGGCTCGAAACTCCAACCTTTCGGTTAACAGCCGATCGCGCTAGCCTATTGCGCCACGGAGACAGTCCTGCTCCACTCTCACCACCATCAGAACATATCTTCAAAGCTATCAGCCCAAACAAAAAAGCACCATACCACCACCGGGTGGGCTCGAACCTCCGACCTTTTGGTTAACAGCCGATCGCGCTAGCCAATTGCGCCGTGGAGACAGTCCTGCTCTACTCTCACCACCATCAGAACATATCTTCAAAGCTATCAGCCCAAAGAAAAAAAAGCGCCGCACCACCACGAGGTGGGCTCGAACCTCCAACTTTTCGGTTAACAGCCGATCACGCTAGCCAATTGCGCCATGGAGACAGTCATGCTCCACTCTCACCACCATCAGAACATATCTTCAAAGCTATCAGCCCACAAAAAAAGCGCCGCACAACCACCGGGTAGGCTCAAACCTCCATCTTTTCGGTTAACAGCCGATCGCGCTAGCCAATTGCGCCACAAAGACAGTCCTGTTCCACTCTCACCACCATAAGAACATATCTTCAAAGCTATCAGCCCAAAGAAAAAACAGCGCCACAGCACCAGCGGGTGGGCTCGAACCTCCGACCTTTTGGTTAACAGCCGATCGCGCTAGCCAATTGTGCCACGGAGACAGTCCTGCTCCACCCTCACCACCATAAGAACATATCTTCAAAGCAATCAGCCCAAAGAAAAAAAAAGCGCCGCACCACCATCGGGTGGGCTCGAACATCTAACCTTTCGGTTAACAGCCGATCGCGCTAGCCAATTGCCCCACGGAGACAGTCGTGCTCCACTCTCACCACCGTCAGAACATTTCTTCAGAGCTATCACCCCAAAGAAAATAAAACCCCGCACCACCACCGGTTGGGCTCGAACCTCCAACCTTTCGGTTAACAGCCGATCGCGCTAGCCAATTGCGCCACGAAGACAGTCCTGCTCCACTCTCATCACCATCTGAACATATCTTCAAAGCTATTACCGCAAAGAAAAAAGCAACACACCACTCCCGGGAGGGCTCGAAACTCCAACCTTTCGGTTAACAGCCGATCGCGCTAGCCCATTGCGCTACGGAGGCAGTCTTGCTCCACTCTCACCATCATCAGAACATATCTTCAATGCTATCAGCGCAAAGAAAAAAAGCGCTGCACCACCACCAGGTGGGCTCGAACCTCCAACCTTTCGGTTAACAGCCTATCGCGCTAGCCCATTGCGCCACGGAGACAGTCTTGCTTCACTCTCACCACCATAAGAACATATCTTTAAAGCTATCAGCGCAAAGAAAAAAGCAACACACCACTCCCGGGAGGGCTCGAAACTCCAGCCTTTCAGTCAACAGGCGATTGCGCTAGCTTATTGCGCCACGGAGACAGTCCTGCTCCACTCTCACCACCATCAGAAAATATCTTCAAAGCTTACAGCCCAAAGAAAAAAAAGCGCCACACCACCACCGGGTGGGCTCGAACCTCCGACCTTTTGGTTAACAGCCGATCGCGCTAGCCAATTGCGCCATGGAGACAGTCCTGCTCCACTCTCCACCACCATCAAAACATATCTTCAAAGCTATCAGCCCAAAGAAAAAAAAGCGCCGCACCACCACCGGGTGGGCTCGAACCTCCAACTTTTCGGTTAACAGCCGATCACGCTAGCCGATTGCGCCACGGAGACAGTCGTGCTCCACTCTCACCACCATCAGAACATATCTTCAAAGCTATCAGCCCACAGAAAAAAAAGCGCCGCACCACCACCGTGTGGGCTCGAACCTCCAACCTTTCGGTTAACAGCCGATCGCACAAACCAATTGCGCCACGGAGACAGTCCTGCTCCACTCTCACCACCATCAGAACACATATATCTTCAAAGCTATCAGCCCAAAGAAAAAAAAGCACCGCACCACCACCGGTTGGGCTTGAACCTCCAACCTTTCGGTTAACGGCCAATCGCGCCAGCCAATTGCGCCACGGAGACAGTCCTGCTCCACTCTCACCACCATCAGAACATATCTTCAAACTATCAGCACAAAGAAAAAAAGCGCCCCAGCATCACCGGGTGGGCTCGAACTTCCAACCTTTTGGTTAACAGCCGATCGCGCTAGCCAACTGCGCCAAGGAGACAGTCGTGCTCCACTCTCACCACCATCAGAACGTATCTTCAAAGCTATCAGCGCAAAGAAAAATCAACACTCCACTCCAGGGAGGGCTCGAAACTCCAAGCTTTCGGTTAACAGCCGATCGCGCTAGCCAATTGCGCCACGGAGACAGTCCTGCTCTACTCTCACCACCATCAGAACATATCTTCAAAGCTATCAGCCCAAAGAAAAAAAAGCGCCATACCACCACTGGGTGAGCTCAAACCTCCGACCTTTTGGTTAACAGCCGATCGCGCTAGCCAATTGCGCCATAGAGACAGTTCTGCTTCATTCTCACCACCATCAGATCATATCTTCAAAGCTATCAGCCAAAAGAAATAAAAGCGCCGCACCACCACCGGGTGGGCTCGAACCTCCAACTTTTCGGTTAACAGCCGATAACGCTAGCCAAATGCGCCACGGAGACAGTCCTGCTTCACGCTCACAACGATCATAACATATCTTCAAAGCTATCAGCCCAAAGAAAAAAAAAGCGCCGCACCACCACCGGGTGGGCTCGAAACAAACTCCAACCTTTCGTTTAACTGCCGATCGCGCTAGCCAATGGTGCCACGGAGACAGTCCTGCTCCACTCTTTTCACCATTAGAACATATCTTCAAAGCTATATGCTCAAAGAAAAAAAAGCGCCACACCACCAACGGGTGGGCTCGAACCTCCAACTTGCCGGTTAACAGCCGATCGCGCTAGCCAATTGCCCGACGGAGACAGTCCTGCTCCACTCTCACCACCATCAGAACATATCTTCAAAGCTATCAGCCCACACAAAAAAAAGCTCCGCACCACCACCGGGAGAGCTCGAACCTCCAACGTTTCGGGTAACAGCCGATCGCGCTAGCCAGTTGTGCCACGGAGACAGTCCTGCTCCACTCTCACCACCGTCAGAACATTTCTTCAGAGCTATAAGCCCAAAAAAAAGCGCCGCACCACCACCGGGTGGGCTCGAACCTCCAACCTTTCGGTTAACAGCCGATCGCGCTAGCCAATTGCCCCACGGAGACAGTCGTGCTCCACTCTCACCACCGTCAGAACATTTCTTCAGGGCTATCACCCCAAAGAAAAAAAAGCGCCGCACCACCACCGGTTGGGCTCGAACCTCCAACCTTTCGGTTAACAGCCGATCGCGCTAGCCAATTGCGCCTCGAAGACAGTCCTGCTCCACTCTCACCACCATCAGAACATATCTTCAAAGCTATTACCGCAAAGAAAAAAGCAACACACCACTCCCGGGAGGGCTCGAAACTCCAACCTTTCGGTTAACAGCCGATCGCGCTAGCCCATTGCGCCACGGAGGCAGTCTTGCTCCACTCTCACCATCATCAGAACATATCTTCAAAGCTGTCAGCGCAAAGAAAAAAAAAGCGCTGCACCACCACCAGGTGGGCTCAAACCTCCAACCTTTCAGTTAACAGCCGATCGCGCTAGCCCATTGCGCCACGGAGACAGTCTTTCCCCACTCTCACCACCATCAGAACATATCTTAAAAGCTATCAGCGCAAAGAAAAAAGCAACACACCACTCCCGGGAGGGCTCGAAACTCCAACCTTTCGGTCAACAGCCGATCGCGCTAGCCCAATGCGCCACGGAGACAGTCTTGCCCCCCTCTCACCACCATCAGAACATATCTTCAACGCTATCAGCCCAAAAAAAAGCACCGCACCACCACCGGGTGGGCTCAAACCTCCAACCTTTCGGTTAACTGCCGATCGCGCTAGCCAATTTCGCCACGGAGACAGTCCTGCTCTACTCTCACCACCATAAGAACATATCTTCAAAGCTATCAGCCCAAAGAAAAAAAAGCGCCGCACCACCACCGGGTGGGCTCGAACTTCCAACTTTTCGGTTAACAGCCGATCGCGCTAGCCAATTGCGCCACGCAGACAGTCCTGCTCCACCCTCACCACCATAAGAACATATCTTCAAAGCTATCAGCCCAAAGAAAAAAAAAGCGCCGCACCACCATCGGGTGGGCTCGAACATCCAACCTATCGGTTAACAGCCGATCGCGCTAGCCAATTGCGCCATGGAGACAGTCCTGCTCCACTCTCACCACCATCAGAACATATCTTCAAAGCTATCAGCACAAAGAAAAAAGCAACACACCTCTCTCGAGAGGGCTCGAAACTCCAACCTTTCGGTTAACAGCCGATCGCGCTAGCCAATTGCGCCACGGAGACAGTCCTGCTCTACTCTCACCACCATCAGAACATATCTTCAAAGCTATCAGCCCAAAAAAAAGCGCCGCACCACCACCGCTGGGTGGGCTCGAAACTCCAACTTTTCGGTTAACAGCCGATCGCGCTAGCCAATTGCGCCATGGAGACAGTCCTTCTCCACTCTCACCACCATCAGAACATATCTTCAAAGCTATCAGCCCAAACAAAAAAAGCGCCATACCACCACCGGGTGGGCTCGAACCTCCGACCTGTTGGTGAACAGCCGATCGCGCTAGCCAATTGCGCCATGGAGACAGTCCAGCTCCACTCTCACCACCATCAGAACATATCTTCAAAGCTATCAGCCCAAAGAAAAAAAAGCGCCGCACCTCCACGAGGTGGGTTCGAACCTCCAACTTTTCGGTTAACAGCCGATCACGCTAGCCATTTGCGCCATGGAGACAGTCATGCTCCACTCTCACCACCATCAGAACATATCTTCAAAGCTATCAGCCCTCAGAAAAAGAGCGCCGCACAACCACCGGGTAGGCTCGAACCTCCAACTTTTCGGTTAACAGACGATCGCGCTAGCCAATTGCGCCACGGAGACAGTCCTGCTCCACTCTCACCACCATAAGAAAATATCTTCAAAGCTATCAGCCCAAAGAAAAAAAAGCGCCGCACCACCACCGGGTGGGCTCGAACCTCTGACCTTTTGGTTAACAGCCGATCGCGCTAGCCAATTGCGCCACGGAGACAGTCCTGCTCCACCGTCACCACCATAAGAACATATCTTCAAAGCTATTACCGCAAAGAAAAAAGCAACACACCACTCCCGGGAGGGCTCGAAACTCCAACCTTTCGGTTAACAGCCGATCGCGCTAGCCCATTGCGCACGGAGGCAGTCTTGCTTCACTCTCACCATCATCAGAACATATCTTCAAAGCTGTCAGCGCAAAGAAAAAAAAAGCGCTGCACCATCACCAGGTGGGCTCAAACCTCCAACCTTTCAGTTAACAGCCGATCGCGCTAGCCCAATGCGCCACGGAGACAGTCTTTCCCCACTCTCACCACCATCAGAACATATCTTAAAAGCTATCAGCGCAAAGAAAAAAGCAACACACCACTCCCGGGAGGGCTCGAAACTCCAACCTTTAGGTCAACAGCTGATCGCGCTAGCCCAATGCGCCACGGAGACAGTCTTGCCCCCCTATCACCACCATCAGAACATATCTTCAAAGCTATCAGCCCCAAAAAAAAGCACCGCACCACCACCGGGTGGGCTCAAACCTCCAACCTTTTGGTTAACAGCCGATCGCGCTAGCCAATTGCGCCATGGAGACAGTCCTGCTCCACTCTCCACCACCATGAAAACATATCTTCAAAGCTATCAGCCCACAAAAAAAAGCGCCGCACAACCACCGGGTAGGCTCAAACCTCCATCTTTTCGGTTAACAGCCGATCGCGCTAGCCAATTGCGCCACGGAGACAGTCCTGTTCCACTCTCACCACCATAAGAACATATCTTCAAAGCTATCAGCCCAAAGAAAAAACAGCGCCACAGCACCACCGGGTGGGCTCGAACCTCCGACCTTTTGGTTAACAGCCGATCGCGCTAGCCAATTGCGCCACGGAGACAGTCCTGCTCCACCCTCACCACCATAAGAACATATCTTCAAAGCTATCAGCCCAAAGAAAAAAAAAGCGCCGCACCATCGGGTGGGCTCGAACATCTAACCTTTCGGTTAACAGCCGATCGCGCTAGCCAATTGCGCCATGGAGACAGTCCTGCTCCACTCTCACCACCATCAGAACATATCTTCAAAGCTATCAGCCCAAAGAAAAAAAAGCGCCGCACCATCACGAGGTGGGCTCGAACCTCCAACTTTTCGGTTAACAGCCGATCACGCTAGCCATTTGCGCCATGGAGACAGTCATGCTCCACTCTCACCACCATCAGAACATATCTTCAAAGCTATCAGCCCTCAGAAAAAAGAGCGCCGCACAACCACCGGGTAGGCTCGAACCTCCAACTTTTCGGTTAACAGACGATCGCGCTGGCCAATTGCGCCACGGAGACAGTCCTGCTCCACTCTCACCACCATAAGAACATATCTTCAAAGCTATCAGCCCAAAGAAAAAAAAGCGCCGCACCACCACCGGAAGGGCTCGAACCTCTGACCTTTTGGTTAACAGCCGATCGCGCTAGCCAATTGCGCCACGGAGACAGTCCTGCTCCACCCTCACCACCATAAGAACTTATCTTCAAAGCTATTACCGCAAAGAAAAAAGCAACACACCACTCCCGGGAGGGCTCGAAACTCCAACCTTTCGGTTAACAGCCGATCGCGCTAGCCCATTGCGCCACGGAGGCAGTCTTGCTCCACTCTCACCATCATCAGAACATATCTTCAAAGCTGTCAGCGCAAAGAAAAAAAAAGCGCTGCACCACCACCAGGTGGGCTCAAACCTCCAACCTTTCAGTTAACAGCCGATCGCGCTAGCCCATTGCGCCACGGAGACAGTCTTTCCCCACTCTCACCACCATCAGAACATATCTTAAAAGCTATCAGCGCAAAGAAAAAAGCAACACACCACTCCCGGGAGGGCTCGAAACTCCAACCTTTCGGTCAACAGCTGATCGCGCTAGCCCAATGCGCCACGGAGACAGTCTTGCCCCCCTCTCACCACCATCAGAACATATCTTCAAAGCTATCAGCCCAAAAAAAAAGCACCGCACCACCACTGGGTGGGCTCAAACCTCCAACCTTTTGGTTAACAGCCGATCGCACTAGCCAATTGCGCCATGGAGACAGTCCTGCTCCACTCTCCACCACCATGAAAACATATCTTCAAAGCTATCAGCCCACAAAAAAAAGCGCCGCACAACCACCGGGTAGGCTCAAACCTCCATCTTTTCGGTTAACAGCCGATCGCGCTAGCCAATTGCGCCACGGAGACAGTCCTGTTCCACTCTCACCACCATAAGAACATATCTTCAAAGCTATCAGCCCAAAGAAAAAACAGCGCCACAGCACCACCGGGTGGGCTCGAACCTCCGACCTTTTGGTTAACAGCCGATCGCGCTAGCCAATTGCGCCACGGAGACAGTCCTGCTCCACCCTCACCACCATAAGAACATATCTTCAAAGCTATCAGCCCAAAGAAAAAAAAGCGCCGCACCACCATCGGGTGGGCTCGAACATCTAACCTTTCGGTTAACAGCCGATCGCGCTAGCCAATTGCCCCACGGAGACAGTCGTGCTCCACTCTCACCACCGTCAGAACATTTCTTCAGAGCTATCACCCCAAAGAAAATAAAACCCCGCACCACCACCGGTTGGGCTCGAACCTCCAACCTTTCGGTTAACAGCCGATCGCGCTAGCCAATTGCGCCACGAAGACAGTCCTGCTCCACTCTCATCACCATCTGAACATATCTTCAAAGCTATTACCGCAAAGAAAAAAGCAACACACCACTCCCGGGAGGGCTCGAAACTCCAACCTTTCGGTTAACAGCCGATCGCGCTAGCCCATTGCGCTACGGAGGCAGTCTTGCTCCACTCTCACCATCATCAGAACATATCTTCAATGCTATCAGCGCAAAGAAAAAAAGCGCTGCACCACCACCAGGTGGGCTCGAACCTCCAACCTTTCGGTTAACAGCCGATCGCGCTAGCCCATTGCGCCACGGAGACAGTCTTGCTTCACTCTCACCACCATCAGAACATAACTTTAAAGCTATCAGCGCAAAGAAAAAAGCAACACACCACTCCCAGGAGGGCTCGAAACTCCAGCCTTTCAGTCAACAGGCGATTGCGCTAGCTTATTGCGCCACGGAGACAGTCCCGCTCCACTCTCACCACCATCAGAACATATCTTCAAAGCTATCAGCCCACAGAAAAAAGCGCCGCACCACCACCGTGTGGGCTCGAACCTCCAACCTTTCGGTTAACAGCCGATCGCACAAACCAATTGCGCCACGGAGACAGTCCTGCTCCACTCTCACCACCATCAGAACACATATATCTTCAAAGCTATCAGCCCGAAGAAAAAAAAGCACCGCACCACCACCGGTTGGGCTTGAACCTCCAACCTTTCGGTTAACGGCCAATCGCGCCAGCCAATTGCGCCACGGAGACAGTCCTGCTCCACTCTCACCACCATCAGAACATATCTTCAAAGCTATCAGCACAAAGAAAAAAAGCGCCCCAGCATCACCGGGTGGGCTCGAACTTCCAACCTTTTGGTTAACAGCTGATCGCGCTAGCCAACTGCGCCAAGGAGACAGTCGTGCTCCACTCTCACCACCATCAGAACATATCTTCAAAGCTATCAGCGCAAAGAAAAAAAAGCGCCATACCACCACCGGGTGAGCTCGAACCTCCGACCTTTTGGTTAACAGTCGATCGCGCTAGCCAATTGCGCCATAGAGACAGTCCTGCTTCATTCTCACCACCATCAGAACATATCTTCAAAGATATCAGCCCAAAGAAAAAAAAGCGCCGCACCACCACCGGGTGGGCTTGAACTACCACCTTTTCGGTTAACAGCCGATCACGCTAGCCGATTGCGCCACGGAGAGAGTCCTGCTCCACTCTCACCACCATCAGAACATATCTTCAAAGCTATCAGCCAAAAGAAATAAAAGCGCCGCACCACCACCGGGTGGGCTGGAACCTCCAACTTTTCGGTTAACAGCCGATAACGCTAGCCAAATGCGCCACGGAGACAGTCCTGCTTCACTCTCACAACGATCATAACATATCTTCAAAGCTATCAGCCCAAAGAAAAAAAAAGCGCCGCACCACCACCGGGTGGGCTCGAAACAAACTCCAACCTTTCGTTTAACTGCCGATCGCGCTAGCCAATGGTGCCACGGAGACAGTCCTGCTCCACTCTTTTCACCATTAGAACATATCTTCAAAGCTATATGCTCAAAGAAAAAAAAGCGCCACACCACCAACGGGTGGGCTCGAACCTCCAACTTGCCGGTTAACAGCCGATCGCGCTAGCCAATAGCCCCACGGAGACAGTCCTGCTCCACTCTCACCACCATCAGAACATATCTTCAAAGCTATCAGCCTACACAAAAAAAAGCTCCGCACCACCACCGGGAGAGCTCGAACCTCCAACGTTTCGGGTAACAGCCGATCGCGCTAGCCAATTGTGCCACGGAGACAGTCCTGCTCCACTCTCACCACCGTCAGAACATTTCTTCAGAGCTATAAGCCCAAAAAAAAAGCGCCGCACCACCACCGGGTGGGCTCGAACCTCCAACCTTTCGGTTAACAGCCGATCGCGCTAGCGAATTGCCCCACGGAGACAGTCGTGCTCCACTCTCACCACCGTCAGAACATTTCTTCAGGGCTATCACCCCAAAGAAAAAAAAGCGCCGCACCACCACCGGTTGGACTCGAACCTCCAACCTTTCGGTTAACAGCCGATCGCGCTAGCCAATTGCGCCACGAAGACAGTCCTGCTCCACTCTCACCACCATCAGAACATATCTTCAAAGCTATTACCGCAAAGAAAAAAGCAACACACCACTCCCGGGAGGGCTCGAAACTCCAACCTTTCGGTTAACAGCCGATCGCGCTAGCCCATTGCGCCACGAAGGCAGTCTTGCTCCACTCTCACCATCATCAGAACATATCTTCAAAGCTGTCAGCGCAAAGAAAAAAAAAGCGCTGCACCACCACCAGGTGGGCTGAAACCTCCAACCTTTCAGTTAACAGCCGATCGCGCTAGCCCATTGCGCCACGGAGACAGTCTTTCCCCACTCTCACCACCATCAGAACATATCTTAAAAGCTATCAGCGCAAAGAAAAAAGCAACACACCACTCCCGGAAGGGCTCGAAACTCCAACCTTTCGGTCAACAGCCGATCGCGCTAGCCCAATGCGCCACGGAGACAGTCTTGCCCCCCTCTCACCACCATCAGAACATATCTTCAAAACTATCAGCCCAAAAAAAAAGCACCGCACCACCACCGGGTGGGCTCAAACCTCCAACCTTTCGGTTAACAGCCGATCGCGCTAGCCAATTTCGCCACGGAGACAGTCCTGCTCTACTCTCACCACCATAAGAACATATCTTCAAAGCTATCAGCCCAAAGAAAAAAAAGCGCCGCACCACCACCGGGTGGGCTCGAACTTCCAACTTTTCGGTTAACAGCCGATCGCGCTAGCCAATTGCGCCACGCAGACAGTCCTGCTCCACCCTCACCACCATAAGAACATATCTTCAAAGCTATCAGCCCAAAGAAAAAAAAGCGCCGCACCACCATCGGGTGGGCTCGAACATCCAACCTATCGGTTAACAGCCGATCGCGCTAGCCAATTGCGCCATGGAGACAGTCCTGCTCCACTCTCACCACCATCAGAACATATCTTCAAAGCTATCAGCACAAAGAAAAAAGCAACACACCTCTCCCGAGAGGGCTCGAAACTCCAACCTTTCGATTAACAGCCGATCGCGCTAGCCAATTGCGCCACGGAGACAGTCCTGCTCTACTCTCACCACCATCAGAACATATCTTCAAAGCTATCAGCTCAAAAAAAGCGCCGCACCACCACCGGGTGGGCTCGAAACTCCAACCTTTCGGTTAACAGCCGATCGCGCTAGCCAATTGCGCCATGGAGACAGTCCTGCTCCACTCTCACCACCATCAGAACATATCTTCAAAGCTATCAGCCCAAACAAAAAAAGCGCCATACCACCACCGGGTGGGCTCGAACCTCCGACCTGTTGGTTAACAGCCGATCGCGCTAGCCAATTGCGCCATGGAGACAGTCCTGCTCCACTCTCACCACCATCAGAACATATCTTCAAAGCTATCAGCCCAAAGAAAAAAAAGCGCCGCACCACCACGAGGTGGGCTCGAACCTCCAACTTTTCGGTTAACAGCCGATCACGCTAGCCATTTGCGCCATGGAGACAGTCATGCTCCACTCTCACCACCATCAGAACATATCTTCAAAGCTATCAGCCCTCAGAAAAAAGAGCGCCGCACAACCACCGGGTAGGCTCGAACCTCCAACCTTTCGGTTAACAGACGATCGCGCTAGCCAATTGCGCCACGGAGACAGTCCTGCTCCACTCTCACCACCATAAGAACATATCTTCAAAGCTATCAGCCCAAAGAAAAAAAAGCGCCGCACCACCACCGGGTGGGCTCGAACCTCTGACCTTTTGGTTAACAGCCGATCGCGCTAGCCAATTGCGCCACGGAGACAGTCCTGCTCCACCCTCACCACCATAAGAACATATCTACAAAGCTATCAGCCCAAAGAAAAAAAAGCGCCGCACCACCATCGGGTGGCCTCGAACATCCAATCTTTCGGTTAACAGCCGATCGCGCTAGCCAATTGCCCCACGCAGACAGTCGTGCTCCACTCTCACCACCGTCAGAACATTTCTTCAGAGCTATCACCCCAAAGAAAAAAAAGCGCCGCACCACCACCGGTTGGGCTCTAACCTCCAACCTTTCGGTTAACAGCCGATCGCGCTAGCCAATTGCGCCACGAAGACAGTCCTGCTCCACTCTCATCACCATCTGAACATATATTCAAAGCTATTACCGCAAAGAAAAAAGCAACACACCACTCCCGGGAGGGCTCGAAACTCCAACCTTTCGGTTAACAGCCGATCGCGCTAGCCAATTGCGCCACAGGGACCGTCCTGCTCCACTCTCACCACGGTCAGACCATTTCTTCAGAGCTATCACCCCAAAGAAAAAAAAAGCGCCGCACCACCACCGGGTGGGCTCGAACCTCCGACCTTTCGGTTAACAGCCGATCGCGCTAGCCAATTGGGCCACGGAGACAGTCCTGCTCTACTCTCACCACCACCAGAACATATCTCCAAAGCTATCAGCGCAAAGAAAAAAAGCGTCGCACCACTGCCGGGTGGGCTCGAAACTCCAACCTTTCGGTTAACAGCCGATCGCGCTAGCCTATTGCGCCACGGAGACAGTCCTGCTCTACTCTCACCACCATCAGAACATATCTTCAAAGCTATCAGCCCAAAGAATAAAAAAGCGCCGCACCACCGCCGGGTGGGCTCGAAACTCCAACCTTTCGGTTAACAGCCGATCGCGCTAGCCTATTGCGCCACGGAGACAGTCCTGCTCCACTCTCACCACCATCAGAACATATCTTCAAAGCTATCAGCCCAAACAAAAAAAGCACCATACCACCACCGGGTGGGCTCGAACCTCCGACCTTTTGGTTAACAGCCGATCGCGCTAGCCAATTGCGCCGTGGAGACAGTCCTGCTCTACTCTCACCACCATCAGAACATATCTTCAAAGCTATCAGATCAAAGAAAAAAAAGCGCCGCACCACCACGAGGTGGGCTCGAACCTCCAACTTTTCGATTAACAGCCGATCACGCTAGCCAATTGCGCCATGGAGACAGTCATGCTCCACTCTCACCACCATCAGAACATATCTTCAAAGCTATCAGCCCACAGAAAAAAAGCGCCGCACAACCACCGGGTAGGCTCAAACCTCCATCTTTTCGGTTAACAGCCGATCGCGCTAGCCAATTGCGCCACGGAGACAGTCCTGTTCCACTCTCACCACCATAAGAACATATCTTCAAAGCTATCAGCCCAAAGAAAAAACAGCGCCGCAGCACCACCGGGTGGGCTCGAACCTCCGACCTTTTGGTTAACAGCCGATCGCGCTAGCCAATTGCGCCATGGAGACAGTCCTGCTCCACCCTCACCACCATAAGAACATATCTTCAAAGCTATCAGCCCAAAGAAAAAAAAGCGCCGCACCACCATCGGGAGGGCTCGAACATCTAACCTTTCGGTTAACAGCCGATCGCGCTAGCCAATTGCCCCACGGAGACAGTCGTGCTCCACTCTCACCACCGTCAGAACATTTCTTCAGAGCTATCACCCCAAAGAAAAAAAAAAACCCCGCACCACCACCGGTTTGGCTCGAACCTCCAACCTTTCGGTTAACAGCCGATCGCGCTAGCCCATTGCGCTACGGAGGCAGTCTTGCTTCACTCTCACCACCATCAGAACATATCTTTAAAGGTATCAGCGCAAAGAAAAAAGCAACACACCACTCCCGGGAGGGCTCGAAACTCAAACCTTTCAGTCAACAGGCGATTGCGCTAGCCTATTGCGCCACGGAGACAGTCCTGCTCCACTCTCACCACCATCAGGACATATCTTCAAAGCTTACAGCCCAAAGAAAAAAAAGCGCCACACCACCACCGGGTGGGCTCGAACCTCCGACCTTTTGGTTAACAGCCGATCGCGCTAGCCAATTGCGCCATGGAGACAGTCCTGCTCCACTCTCCACCACCATCAAAACATATCTTCAAAGCTATCAGCCCAAAGAAAAAAAAGCGCCGCACCACCACCGGGTGGGCTCGAACCTCCAACTTTTGGTTAACAGCCGATCGCGCTAGCCAATTGCGCCATAGAGACAGTCCTGCTTCATTCTCACCACCATCAGAACATATCTTCAAAGATATCAGCCCAAAGAAAAAAAAGCGCCGCACCACCACCGGGTGGGCTCGAACCTCCGACCTTTTGGTTAACAGCCGATCACGCTAGCCGATTGCGCCACGGAGAGAGTCCTGCTCCACTCTCACCACCATCAGAACATATCTTCAAAGCTATCAGCCAAAAGAAAAAAAAGCGCCGCACCACCACCGGGTGGGCTGGAACCTCCAACTTTTCGGTTAACAGCCGATAACGCTAGCCAATTGCGCCACGGAGACAGTCCTGATTCACTCTCACAACGATCATAACATATCTTCAAAGCTCTCAGCCCAAAGAAAAAAAAGCGCCGCACCACCACCGGGTGGGCTCGAAACAAACTCCAACCTTTCGTTTAACTGCCGATTGCGCTAGCCAATGGTGCCACGGAGACAGTCCTGCTCTACTCTCACCACCATAAGAACATATCTTCAAAGCTATCAGCCCAAAGAAAAAAAAGCGCCGCACCACCACCGGGTGGGCTCGAACTTCCAACTTTTCGGTTAACAGCCGATCGCGCTAGCCAATTGCGCCACGCAGACAGTCCTGCTCCACCCTCACCACCATAAGAACATATCTTCAAAGCTATCAGCCCAAAGAAAAAAAAGCGCCGCACCACCATCGGGTGGGCTCGAACATCCAACCTATCGGTTAACAGCCGATCGCGCTAGCCAATTGCGCCATGGAGACAGTCCTGCTCCACTCTCACCACCATCAGAACATATCTTCAAAGCTATCAGCACAAAGAAAAAAGCAACACACCTCTCCCGAGAGGGCTCGAAACTCCAACCTTTCGGTTAACAGCCGATCGCGCTAGCCAATTGCGCCACGGAGACAGTCCTGCTCTACTCTCGCCCCCATCAGAACATATCTTCAAAGCTATCAGCCCAAAAAAAGCGCCGCACCACCACCGGGTGGGCTCGAAACTCCAACCTTTCGGTTAACAGCCGATCGCGCTAGCCAATTGCGCCATGGAGACAGTCCTGCTCCACTCTCACCACCATCAGAACATATCTTCAAAGCTATCAGCCCAAAGAAAAAAAGCGCCATACCACCACCGGGTGGGCTCGAACCTCCGACCTGTTGGTTAACAGCCGATCGCGCTAGCCAATTGCGCCATGGAGACAGTCCTGCTCCACTCTCACCACCATCAGAACATATCTTCAAAGCTATCAGCCCAAAGAAAAAAAAGCGCCGCACCACCACGAGGTGGGCTCGAAACTCCAACTTTTCGGTTAACAGCCGATCACGCTAGCCATTTGCGCCATGGAGACAGTCATGCTCCACTTTCACCACCATCAGAACATATCTTCAAAGCTATCAGCCCTCAGAAAAAAGAGCGCCGCACAACCACCGGGTAGGCTCGAACCTCCAACCTTTCGGTTAACAGACGATCGCGCTAGCCAATTGCGCCACGGAGACAGTCCTGCTCCACTCTCACCACCATAAGAACATATCTTCAAAGCTATCAGCCCAAAGAAAAAAAAGCGCCGCACCACCACCGGGTGGGCTCGAACCTCTGACCTTTTGGTTAACAGCCGATCGCGCTAGCCAATTGCGCCACGGAGACAGTCCTGCTCCACCCTCACCACCATAAGAACATATCTACAAAGCTATCAGCCCAAAGAAAAAAAAGCGCCGCACCACCATCGGGTGGCCTCGAACATCCAATCTTTCGGTTAACAGCCGATCGCGCTAGCCAATTGCCCCACGGAGACAGTCGTGCTCCACTCTCACCACCGTCAGAACATTTCTTCAGAGCTATCACCCCAAAGAAAAAAAAGCGCCGCACCACCACCGGTTGGGCTCGAACCTCCAACCTTTCGGTTAACAGCCGATCGCGCTAGCCAATTGCGCCACGAAGACAGTCCTGCTCCACTCTCATCACCATCTGAACATATCTTCAAAGCTATTACCGCAAAGAAAAAAGCAACACACCACTCCCGGGAGGGCTCGAAACTCCAACCTTTCGGTTAACAGCCGATCGCGCTAGCCAATTGCGCCACGGGGACCGTCCTGCTCCACTCTCACCACGGTCAGACCATTTCTTCAGAGCTATCACCCCAAAGAAAAAAAAAGCGCCGCACCACCACCGGGTGGGCTCGAACCTCCGACCTTTCGGTTAACAGCCGAACGCGCTAGCCAATTGGGCCACGGAGACAGTCCTGCTCTACTCTCACCACCACCAGAACATATCTCCAAAGCTATCAGCGCAAAGAAAAAAAGCGTCGCTCCACTGCCGGGTGGGCTCGAAACTCCAACCTTTCGGTTAACAGCCGATCGCGCTAGCCTATTGCGCCACGGAGACAGTCCTGCTCTACTCTCACCACCATCAGAACATATCTTCAAAGCTATCAGCCCAATGAAAAAAAAAGCGCCGCACCACCGCCGGGTGGGCTCGAAACTCCAACCTTTCGGTTAACAGCCGATCGCGCTAGCCTATTGCGCCACGGAGACAGTCCTGCTCCACTCTCACCACCATCAGAACATATCTTCAAAGCTATCAGCCCAAAAAAAAAGCACCATACCACCACCGGGTGGGCTCGAACCTCCGACCTTTTGGTTAACAGCCGATCGCGCTAGCCAATTGCGCCGTGGAGACAGTCCTGCTCTACTCTCACCACCATCAGAACATATCTTCAAAGCTATCAGATCAAAGAAAAAAAAAGCGCCGCACCACCACGAGGTGGGCTCGAACCTCCAACTTTTCGGTTAACAGCCGATCACGCTAGCCAATTGCGCCATGGAGACAGTCATGCTCCACTCTCACCACCATCAGAACATATCTTCAAAGCTATCAGCCCACAGAAAAAAAGCGCCGCACAACCACCGGGTAGGCTCAAACCTCCATCTTTTCGGTTAACAGCCGATCGCGCTAGCCAATTGCGCCATGGAGACAGTCCTGTTCCACTCTCACCACCATAAGAACATATCTTCAAAGCTATCAGCCCAAAGAAAAAACAGCGCCGCAGCACCACCGGGTGGGCTCGAACCTCCGACCTTTTGGTTAACAGCCGATCGCGCTAGCCAATTGCGCCATGGAGACAGTCCTGCTCCACCCTCACCACCATAAGAACATATCTTCAAAGCTATCAGCCCAAAGAAAAAAAAGCGCCGCACCACCATCGGGAGGGCTCGAACATCTAACCTTTCGGTTAACAGCCGATCGCGCTAGCCAATTGCCCCACGGAGACAGTCGTGCTCCACTCTCACCACCGTCAGAACATTTCTTCAGAGCTATCACCCCAAAGAAAAAAAAACCCCGCACCACCACCGGTTGGGCTCGAACCTCCAACCTTTCGGTTAACAGCCGATCGCGCTAGCCAATTGCGCCACGAAGACAGTCCTGCTCCACTCTCATCACCATCTGAACATATCTTCAAAGCTATTACCGCAAAGAAAAAAGCAACACACCACTCCCGGGAGGGCTCGAAACTCCAACCTTTCGGTTAACAGCCGATCGCGCTAGCCCATTGCGCTACGGAGGCAGTCTTGCTCCACTCTCACCATCATCAGAACATATCTTTAAAGCTATCAGCGCAAAGAAAAAAGCAACACACCACTCCCGGGAGGGCTCGAAACTCAAACCTTTCGGTTAACAGCCGATCGCGCTAGCCTATTGCGCCACGGAGACAGTCCTGCTCCACTCTCACCACCATCAGGACATATCTTCAAAGCTTACAGCCCAAAGAAAAAAAAGCGCCACACCACCACCGGGTGGGCTCGAACCTCCGACCTTTTGGTTAACAGCCGATCGCGCTAGCCAATTGCGCCATGGAGACAGTCCTGCTCCACTCTCCACCACCATCAAAACATATCTTCAAAGCTATCAGCCCAAAGAAAAAAAAGCGCCGCACCACCACCGGGTGGGCTCGAACCTCCAACTTTTGGGTTAACAGTCGATCACGCTAGCCAATTGCGCCACGGAGACAGTCGTGCTCCACTCTCACCACCATCAGAACATATCTTCAAAGCTATCAGCCCACAGAAAAAAAAGCGCCGCACCACCACCATGTGGGCTCGAACCTCCAACCTTTCGGTTAACAGCCGATCGCACAAGCCAATTGCGCCACGGAGACAGTCCTGCTCCACTCTCACCACCATCAGAACACATATATCTTCAAAGCTATCAGCCCAAAGAAAAAAAAGCACCGCACCACCACCGGTTGGGCTCGAACCTCCGACCTTTTGGTTAACAGCCGATCGCGCTAGCCAATTGCGCCATAGAGACAGTCCTGCTTCATTCTCACCACCATCAGAACATATCTTCAAAGATATCAGCCCAAAGAAAAAAAAGCGCCGCACCACCACCGGGTGGGCTCGAACTACCACCTTTTCGGTTAACAGCCGATCACGCTAGCCGATTGCGCCACGGAGAGAGTCCTGCTCCACTCTCACCACCATCAGAACATATCTTCAAAGCTATCAGCCAAAAGAAAAAAAAGCGCCGCACCACCACCGGGTGGGCTGGAACCTCCAACTTTTCGGTTAACAGCCGATAACGCTAGCCAATTGCGCCACGGAGACAGTCCTGCTTCACTCTCACAACGATCATAACATATCTTCAAAGCTCTCAGCCCAAAGAAAAAAAAGCGCCGCACCACCACCGGGTGGGCTCGAAACAAACTCCAACCTTTCGTTTAACTGCCGATTGCGCTAGCCAATGGTGCCACGGAGACAGTCCTGCTCCACTCTTTTCACCATTAGAACATATCTTCAAAGCTATATGCTCAAAGAAAAAAAAGCGCCACACCACCAACGGGTGGGCTCGAACCTCCAACTTGCCGGTTAACAGCCGATCGCGCTAGCCAATTGCCCCACGCAGACAGTCGTGCTCCACTCTCACCACCGTCAGAACATTTCTTCAGAGCTATCACCCCAAAGAAAAAAAAGCGCCGCACCACCACCGGTTGGGCTCTAACCTCCAACCTTTCGGTTAACAGCCGATCGCGCTAGCCAATTGCGCCACGAAGACAGTCCTGCTCCACTCTCATCACCATCTGAACATATATTCAAAGCTATTACCGCAAAGAAAAAAGCAACACACCACTCCCGGGAGGGCTCGAAACTCCAACCTTTCGGTTAACAGCCGATCGCGCTAGCCAATTGCGCCACAGGGACCGTCCTGCTCCACTCTCACCACGGTCAGACCATTTCTTCAGAGCTATCACCCCAAAGAAAAAAAAAGCGCCGCACCACCACCGGGTGGGCTCGAACCTCCGACCTTTCGGTTAACAGCCGATCGCGCTAGCCAATTGGGCCACGGAGACAGTCCTGCTCTACTCTCACCACCACCAGAACATATCTCCAAAGCTATCAGCGCAAAGAAAAAAAGCGTCGCACCACTGCCGGGTGGGCTCGAAACTCCAACCTTTCGGTTAACAGCCGATCGCGCTAGCCTATTGCGCCACGGAGACAGTCCTGCTCTACTCTCACCACCATCAGAACATATCTTCAAAGCTATCAGCCCAAAGAATAAAAAAGCGCCGCACCACCGCCGGGTGGGCTCGAAACTCCAACCTTTCGGTTAACAGCCGATCGCGCTAGCCTATTGCGCCACGGAGACAGTCCTGCTCCACTCTCACCACCATCAGAACATATCTTCAAAGCTATCAGCCCAAACAAAAAAAGCACCATACCACCACCGGGTGGGCTCGAACCTCCGACCTTTTGGTTAACAGCCGATCGCGCTAGCCAATTGCGCCGTGGAGACAGTCCTGCTCTACTCTCACCACCATCAGAACATATCTTCAAAGCTATCAGATCAAAGAAAAAAAAGCGCCGCACCACCACGAGGTGGGCTCGAACCTCCAACTTTTCGATTAACAGCCGATCACGCTAGCCAATTGCGCCATGGAGACAGTCATGCTCCACTCTCACCACCATCAGAACATATCTTCAAAGCTATCAGCCCACAGAAAAAAAGCGCCGCACAACCACCGGGTAGGCTCAAACCTCCATCTTTTCGGTTAACAGCCGATCGCGCTAGCCAATTGCGCCACGGAGACAGTCCTGTTCCACTCTCACCACCATAAGAACATATCTTCAAAGCTATCAGCCCAAAGAAAAAACAGCGCCGCAGCACCACCGGGTGGGCTCGAACCTCCGACCTTTTGGTTAACAGCCGATCGCGCTAGCCAATTGCGCCATGGAGACAGTCCTGCTCCACCCTCACCACCATAAGAACATATCTTCAAAGCTATCAGCCCAAAGAAAAAAAAGCGCCGCACCACCATCGGGAGGGCTCGAACATCTAACCTTTCGGTTAACAGCCGATCGCGCTAGCCAATTGCCCCACGGAGACAGTCGTGCTCCACTCTCACCACCGTCAGAACATTTCTTCAGAGCTATCACCCCAAAGAAAAAAAAAACCCCGCACCACCACCGGTTTGGCTCGAACCTCCAACCTTTCGGTTAACAGCCGATCGCGCTAGCCCATTGCGCTACGGAGGCAGTCTTGCTTCACTCTCACCACCATCAGAACATATCTTTAAAGGTATCAGCGCAAAGAAAAAAGCAACACACCACTCCCGGGAGGGCTCGAAACTCAAACCTTTCAGTCAACACGCGATTGCGCTAGCCTATTGCGCCACGGAGACAGTCCTGCTCCACTCTCACCACCATCAGGACATATCTTCAAAGCTTACAGCCCAAAGAAAAAAAAGCGCCACACCACCACCGGGTGGGCTCGAACCTCCGACCTTTTGGTTAACAGCCGATCGCGCTAGCCAATTGCGCCATGGAGACAGTCCTGCTCCACTCTCCACCACCATCAAAACATATCTTCAAAGCTATCAGCCCAAAGAAAAAAAAGCGCCGCACCACCACCGGGTGGGCTCGAACCTCCAACTTTTGGTTAACAGCCGATCGCGCTAGGCAATTGCGCCATAGAGACAGTCCTGCTTCATTCTCACCACCATCAGAACATATCTTCAAAGATATCAGCCCAAAGAAAAAAAAGCGCCGCACCACCACCGGGTGGGCTCGAACCTCCGACCTTTTGGTTAACAGCCGATCACGCTAGCCGATTGCGCCACGGAGAGAGTCCTGCTCCACTCTCACCACCATCAGAACATATCTTCAAAGCTATCAGCCCAAAGAAAAAAAAGCGCCGCACCACCACCGGGTGGGCTCGAACTTCCAACTTTTCGGTTAACAGCCGATCGCGCTAGCCAATTGCGCCACGCAGACAGTCCTGCTCCACCCTCACCACCATAAGAACATATCTTCAAAGCTATCAGCCCAAAGAAAAAAAAGCGCCGCACCACCATCGGGTGGGCTCGAACATCCAACCTATCGGTTAACAGCCGATCGCGCTAGCCAATTGCGCCATGGAGACAGTCCTGCTCCACTCTCACCACCATCAGAACATATCTTCAAAGCTATCAGCACAAAGAAAAAAGCAACACACCTCTCCCGAGAGGGCTCGAAACTCCAACCTTTCGGTTAACAGCCGATCGCGCTAGCCAATTGCGCCACGGAGACAGTCCTGCTCTACTCTCGCCCCCATCAGAACATATCTTCAAAGCTATCAGCCCAAAAAAAAGCGCCGCACCACCACCGGGTGGGCTCGAAACTCCAACCTTTCGGTTAACAGCCGATCGCGCTAGCCAATTGCGCCATGGAGACAGTCCTGCTCCACTCTCACCACCATCAGAACATATCTTCAAAGCTATCAGCCCAAAGAAAAAAAGCGCCATACCACCACCGGGTGGGCTCGAACCTCCGACCTGTTGGTTAACAGCCGATCGCGCTAGCCAATTGCGCCATGGAGACAGTCCTGCTCCACTCTCACCACCATCAGAACATATCTTCAAAGCTATCAGCCCAAAGAAAAAAAAGCGCCGCACCACCACGAGGTGGGCTCGAACCTCCAACTTTTCGGTTAACAGCCGATCACGCTAGCCATTTGCGCCATGGAGACAGTCATACTCCACTTTCACCACCATCAGAACATATCTTCAAAGCTATCAGCCCTCAGAAAAAAGAGCGCCGCACAACCACCGGGTAGGCTCGAACCTCCAACCTTTCGGTTAACAGACGATCGCGCTAGCCAATTGCGCCACGGAGACAGTCCTGCTCCACTCTCACCACCATAAGAACATATCTTCAAAGCTATCAGCCCAAAGAAAAAAAAGCGCCGCACCACCACCGGGTGGGCTCGAACCTCTGACCTTTTGGTTAACAGCCGATCGCGCTAGCCAATTGCGCCACGGAGACAGTCCTGCTCCACCCTCACCACCATAAGAACATATCTACAAAGCTATCAGCCCAAAGAAAAAAAAGCGCCGCACCACTCCCGGGAGGGCTCGAAACTCCAATCTTTCGGTTAACAGCCGATCGCGCTAGCCAATTGCAACACGGAGACAGTCTTGCTCCACTCTCACCATCATCAGAACATATCTTTAAAGCTATCAGCGCAAAGAAAAAAGCAACACACCACTCCCGGGAGGGCTCGAAACTCAAACCTTTCGGTTAACAGCCGATCGCGCTAGCCTATTGCGCCACGGAGACAGTCCTGCTCCACTCTCACCACCATCAGGACATATCTTCAAAGCTTACAGCCCAAAGAAAAAAAAGCGCCACACCACCACCGGGTGGGCTCGAACCTCCGACCTTTTGGTTAACAGCCGATCGCGCTAGCCAATTGCGCCATGGAGACAGTCCTGCTCCACTCTCCACCACCATCAAAACATATCTTCAAAGCTATCAGCCCAAAGAAAAAAAAGCGCCGCACCACCACCGGGTGGGCTCGAACCTCCAACTTTTGGGTTAACAGTCGATCACGCTAGCCAATTGCGCCACGGAGACAGTCGTGCTCCACTCTCACCACCATCAGAACATATCTTCAAAGCTATCAGCCCACAGAAAAAAAAGCGCCGCACCACCACCATGTGGGCTCGAACCTCCAACCTTTCGGTTAACAGCCGATCGCACAAGCCAATTGCGCCACGGAGACAGTCCTGCTCCACTCTCACCACCATCAGAACACATATATCTTCAAAGCTATCAGCCCAAAGAAAAAAAAGCACCGCACCACCACCGGTTGGGCTCGAACCTCCGACCTTTTGGTTAACAGCCGATCGCGCTAGCCAATTGCGCCATAGAGACAGTCCTGCTTCATTCTCACCACCATCAGAACATATCTTCAAAGATATCAGCCCAAAGAAAAAAAAGCGCCGCACCACCACCGGGTGGGCTCGAACTACCACCTTTTCGGTTAACAGCCGATCACGCTAGCCGATTGCGCCACGGAGAGAGTCCTGCTCCACTCTCACCACCATCAGAACATATCTTCAAAGCTATCAGCCAAAAGAAAAAAAAGCGCCGCACCACCACCGGGTGGGCTGGAACCTCCAACTTTTCGGTTAACAGCCGATAACGCTAGCCAATTGCGCCACGGAGACAGTCCTGCTTCACTCTCACAACGATCATAACATATCTTCAAAGCTCTCAGCCCAAAGAAAAAAAAGCGCCGCACCACCACCGGGTGGGCTCGAAACAAACTCCAACCTTTCGTTTAACTGCCGATTGCGCTAGCCAATGGTGCCACGGAGACAGTCCTGCTCCACTCTTTTCACCATTAGAACATATCTTCAAAGCTATATGCTCAAAGAAAAAAAAGCGCCACACCACCAACGGGTGGGCTCGAACCTCCAACTTGCCGGTTAACAGCCGATCGCGCTAGCCAATTGCCCCACGGAGACAGTCCTGCTCCACTCTCACCACCATCAGAACATATCTTCAAAGCTATCAGCCCACACAAAAAAAGCTCCGCACCACCACCGGGAGAGCTCGAACCTCCAACGTTTCGGGTAACAGCCGATCGCGCTAGCCAATTGTGCCACGGAGACAGTCCTGCTCCACTCTCACCACCGTCAGAACATTTCTTCAGAGCTATAAGCCCAAAAAAAGCGCCGCACCACCACCGGGTGGGCTCGAACCTCCAACCTTTCGGTTAACAGCCGATCGCGCTAGCCAATTGCCCCACGGAGACAGTCGTGCTCCACTCTCACCACCGTCAGAACATTTCTTCAGGGCTATCACCCCCCAAAAAAAAGCGCCGCACCACCACCGGGTGGGCTCGAACCTCCGACCTTTTGGTTAACAGCCGATCGCGCTAGCCAATTGCGCCACGGAGACAGTCCTGCTCCACCCTCACCACCATAAGAACATATCTTCAAAGCTATCAGCCCAAAGAAAAAAAAGCGCCGCACCACCATCGGGTGGGCTCGAACATCTAACCTTTCGGTTAACAGCCCATCGCGCTAGCCAATTGCCCCACGGAGACAGTCGTGCTCCACTCTCACCACCGTCAGAACAGTTCTTCAGAGCTATCACCCCAAAGAAAAAAAAACCCCGCACCACCACCGGTTGGGCTCGAACCTCCAACCTTTCGGTTAACAGCCGATCGCGCTAGCCAATTGCGCCACGAAGACAGTCCTGCTCCACTCTCATCACCATCTGAACATATCTTCAAAGCTATTACCGCAAAGAAAAAAGCAACACACCACTCCCGGGAGGGCTCGAAACTCCAACCTTTCGGTTAACAGCCGATCGCGCTAGCCCATTGCGCTACGGAGGCAGTCTTGCTCCACTCTCACCATCATCACAACATATCTTCAATGCTATCAGCGCAAAGAAAAAAAGCGCTGCACCACCACCAGGTGGGCTCGAACCTCCAACCTTTCGGTTAACAGCCGATCGCGCTAGCCCATTGCGCCACGGAGACAGTCTTGCTTCACTCTCACCACCATCAGAACATATCTTTAAAGCTATCAGCGCAAAGAAAAAAGCAACACACCACTCCCGGGAGGGCTCGAAACTCCAACCTTTCAGTCAACAGGCGATTGCGCTAGCCTATTGCGCCACGGAGACAGTCCTGCTCCACTCTCACCACCATCAGGACATATCTTCAAAGCTATCAGCCCAAAGAAAAAAAAGCGCCGCACCACCACCGGGTGGGCTCGAACCTCCAACTTTTGGGTTAACAGTCGATCACGCTAGCCAATTGCGCCACGGAGACAGTCGTGCTCCACTCTCACCACCATCAGAACATATCTTCAAAGCTATCAGCCCACAGAAAAAAGCGCCGCACCACCACCGTGTGGGCTCGAACCTTCAACCTTTCGGTTAACAGCCGATCGCACAAGCCAATTGCGCCACGGAGACAGTCCTGCTCCACTCTCACCACCATCAGAACACATATATCTTCAAAGCTATCAGCCCAAAGAAAAAAAAGCACCGCACCACCACCGGTTGGGCTCGAACCTCCGACCTTTTGGTTAACAGCCGATCGCGCTAGCCAATTGCGCCATAGAGACAGTCCTGCTTCATTCTCACCACCATCAGAACATATCTTCAAAGATATCAGCCCAAAGAAAAAAAAGCGCCGCACCACCACCGGGTGGGCTCGAACTACCACCTTTTCGGTTAACAGCCGATCACGCTAGCCGATTGCGCCACGGAGAGAGTCCTGCTCCACTCTCACCACCATCAGAACATATCTTCAAAGCTATCAGCCAAAAGAAAAAAAAGCGCCGCACCACCACCGGGTGGGCTGGAACCTCCAACTTTTCGGTTAACAGCCGATAACGCTAGCCAATTGCGCCACGGAGACAGTCCTGCTTCACTCTCACAACGATCATAACATATCTTCAAAGCTCTCAGCCCAAAGAAAAAAAAGCGCCGCACCACCACCGGGTGGGCTCGAAACAAACTCCAACCTTTCGTTTAACTGCCGATTGCGCTAGCCAATGGTGCCACGGAGACAGTCCTGCTCCACTCTTTTCACCATTAGAACATATCTTCAAAGCTATATGCTCAAAGAAAAAAAAGCGCCACACCACCAACGGGTGGGCTCGAACCTCCAACTTGCCGGTTAACAGCCGATCGCGCTAGCCAATTGCCCCACGGAGACAGTCCTGCTCCACTCTCACCACCATCAGAACATATCTTCAAAGCTATCAGCCCACACAAAAAAAAGCTCCGCACCACCACCGGGAGAGCTCGAACCTCCAACGTTTCGGGTAACAGCCGATCGCGCTAGCCAATTGTGCCACGGAGACAGTCCTGCTCCACTCTCACCACCGTCAGAACATTTCTTCAGAGCTATAAGCCCAAAAAAAAGCGCCGCACCACCACCGGGTGGGCTCGAACCTCCGACCTTTTGGTTAACAGCCGATCGCGCTAGCCAATTGCGCCACGGAGACAGTCCTGCTCCACCCTCACCACCATAAGAACATATCTTCAAAGCTATCAGCCCAAAGAAAAAAAAAGCGCCGCACCACCATCGGATGGGCTCGAACATCTAACCTTTCGGTTAACAGCCGATCGCGCTAGCCAATTGCCCCACGGAGACAGTCGTGCTCCACTCTCACCACCGTCAGAACATTTCTTCAGAGCTATCACCCCAAACAAAAACAACCCCGCACCACCACCGGTTGGGCTCGAACCTCCAACCTTTCGGTTAACAGCCGATCACGCTAGCCAATTGCGCCACGAAGACAGTCCTGCTCCACTCTCATCACCATCTGAACATATCTTCAAAGCTATTACCGCAAAGAAAAAAGCGACACACCACTCCCGGGAGGGCTCGAAACTCCAACCTTTCGGTTAACAGCCGATCGCGCTAGCCCATTGCGCTACGGAGGCAGTCTTGCTCCACTCTCACCATCATCAGAACATATCTTCAATGCTATCAGCGCAAAGAAAAAAAGCGCTGCACCACCACCAGGTGGGCTCGAACCTCCAAACTTTCGGTTAACAGCCGATCGCGCTAGCCCATTGCGCCACGGAGACAGTCTTGCTTCACTCTCACCACCATCAGAACATATCTTTAAAGCTATCAGCGCAAAGAAAAAAGCAACACACCACTCCCGGGAGGGCTCGAAACTCCAACCTTTCAGTCAACAGGCGATTGCGCTAGCCTATTGCGCCACGGAGACAGTCCTGCTCCACTCTCACCACCATCAGGACATATCTTCAAAGCTTACAGCCCAAAGAAAAAAAAGCGCCACACCACCACCGGGTGGGCTCGAACCTCCGACCTTTTGGTTAACAGCCGATCGCGCTAGCCAATTGCGCCATGGAGACAGTCCTGCTCCACTCTCCACCACCATCAAAACATATCTTCAAAGCTATCAGCCCAAAGAAAAAAAAGCGCCGCACCACCACCGGGTGGGCTCCAACCTCCAACTTTTCGGTTAACCGTCGATCACGCTAGCCAATTGCGCCACGGAGACAGTCGTGCTCCACTCTCACCACCATCAGAACATATCTTCAAAGCTATCAGCCCACAGAAAAAGAAAGCGCCGCACCACCACCGTGTGGGCTCGAACCTCCAACCTTTCGGTTAACAGCCGATCGCACAAGCCAATTGCGCCACGGAGACAGTCCTGCTCCACTCTCACCACCATCAGAACACATATATCTTCAAAGCTATCAGCCCAAAGAAAAAAAAGCACCGCACCACCACCGGTTGGGCTCGAACCTCCAACCTTTCGGTTAACGGCCAATCGCGCCAGCCAATTGCGCCACGGAGACAGTCCTACTCCACTCTCACCACCATCAGAACAAATCTTCAAAGCTATCAGCACAAAGAAAAAAAGCGCCCCAGCATCACCGGGTGGGCTCGAACTTCCAACCTTTTGGTTAACAGCCGATCGCGCTAGCCAACTGCGCCAAGGAGACAGTCGTGCTCCACTCTCACCACCATCAGAACATATCTTCAAAGCTATCAGCCCAAAGAAAAAAAAGCGCCATACCACCACCGGGTGGGCTCGAACCTCCGACCTTTTGGTTAACAGCCGATCGCGCTAGCCAATTGCGCCATAGAGACAGTCCTGCTTCATTCTCACCACCATCAGAACATATCTTCAAAGATATCAGCCCAAAGAAAAAAAAGCGCCGCACCACCACCGGGTGGGCTCGAACTACCACCTTTTCGGTTAACAGCCGATCACGCTAGCCGATTGCGCCACGGAGAGAGTCCTGCTCTACTCTCACCACCATCAGAACATATCTTCAAAGCTATCAGCCAAAAGAAAAAAAAGCGGCGCACCACCACCGGGTGGGCTGGAACCTCCAACTTTTCGGTTAACAGCCGATAACGCTAGCCAATTGCGCCACGGAGACAGTCCTGCTTCACTCTCACAACGATCATAACATATCTTCAAAGCTCTCAGCCCAAAGAAAAAAAAGCGCCGCACCACCACCGGGTGGGCTCGAAACAAACTCCAACCTTTCGTTTAACTGCCGATTGCGCTAGCCAATGGTGCCACGGAGACAGTCCTGCTCCACTCTTTTCACCATTAGAACATATCTTCAAAGCTATATGCTCAAAGAAAAAAAAGCGCCACACCACCAACGGGTGGGCTCGAACCTCCAACTTGCCGGTTAACAGCCGATCGCGCTAGCCAATTGCCCCACGGAGACAGTCCTGCTCCAGTCTCACCACCATCAGAACATATCTTCAAAGCTATCAGCCCACACAAAAAAAAGCTCCGCACCACCACTGGGAGAGCTCGAACCTCCAACGTTTCGGGTAACAGCCGATCGCGCTAGCCAATTGTGCCACGGAGACAGTCCTGCTCCACTCTCACCACCGTCAGAACATTTCTTCAGAGCTATAAGCCCAAAAAAAAAGCGCCGCACCACCACCGGGTGGGCTCGAACCTCCAACCTTTCGGTTAACAGCCGATCGCGCTAGCCAATTGCCCCACGGAGACAGTCGTGCTCCACTCTCACCACCGTCAGAACATTTCTTCAGGGCTATCACCCCAAAGAAAAAAGAGCGCCGCACCACCACCGGTTGGGCTCGAACCTCCAACCTTTCGGTTAACAGCCGATCGCGCTAGCCCATTGCGCCACGAAGACAGTCCTGCTCCACTCTCACCACCATCAGAACATATCTTCAAAGCTATTACCGCAAAGAAAAAAGCAACACACCACTCCCGGGAGGGCTCGAAACTCCAACCTTTCGGTTAACAGCCGATCGCGCTAGCCCATTGCGCCACGGAGGCAGTCCTGCTCTACTCTCACCACCATAAGAACATATCTTCAAAGCTATCAGCCCAAAGAAAAAAAAGCGCCGCACCACCACCGGGTGGGCTCGAACTTCCAACTTTTCGGTTAACAGCCGATAGCGCTAGCCAATTGCGCCACGCAGACAGTCCTGCTCCACCCTCACCACCATAAGAACATATCTTCAAAGCTATCAGCCCAAAGAAACAAAAGCGCCGCACCACCATCGGGTGGGCTCGAACATCCAACCTATCGGTTAACAGCCGATCGCGCTAGCCAATTGCGCCATGGAGACAGTCCTGCTCCACTCTCACCACCATCAGAACATATCTTCAAAGCTATCAGCACAAAGAAAAAAGCAACACACCTCTCCCGAGAGGGCTCGAAACTCCAACCTTTCGGTTAACAGCCGATCGCGCTAGCCAATTTCGCCACGGAGACAGTCCTGCTCTACTCTCACCACCATCAGAACATATCTTCAAAGCTATCAGCCCAAAGAAAAAAAAGCGCCGCACCACCACCGGGTGGGCTCGAAACTCCAACCTTTCGGTTAACAGCCGATCGCGCTAGCCAATTGCGCCACGGAGACAGTCCTGCTCCACTCTCACCACCATCAGAACATATCTTCAAAGCTATCAGCCCAAACAAAAAAAGCGCCATACCACCACCGGGTGGGATCGAACCTGTGACCTTTTGGTTAACAGCCGATCGCGCTAGCCAATTGCGCCATGGAGACAGTCCTGCTCCACTCTCACCACCATCAGAACATATCTTCAAAGCTATCAGCCCAAAGAAAAAAAGCGCCGCACCACCACGAGGTGGGCTCGAACCTCCAACTTTTTGGTTACCAGCCGATCACGCTAGCCAATTGCGCCACGGAGACAGTCCTGCTCCACTCGCACCACCATAAGAACATATCTTCAAAGCTAATACCGCAAAGAAAAAAGCAACACACCACTCCCGGGAGGGCTCGAAACTCCAACCTTTCGGTTAACAGCCGATCGCGCTAGCCAATTGCGCCACGGGGACCGTCCTGCTCCACTCTCACCACCGTCAGACCATTTCTTCAGAGCTATCACCCCAAAGAAGAAAAAGCGCCGCACCACCACCGGGTGGGCTCGAACCTCCGACCTTTCGGTTAACAGCCGATCGCGCTAGCCAATTGGGCCACGGAGGCAGTCTTGCTACACTCTCACCATCATCAGAACATATCTTCAAAGCTGTCAGCGCAAAGAAAAAAAAGCGCTGCACCTCCACCGGGTGGGCTCGAACCTCCAACCTTTCAGTTAACAGCCGATCGCGCTAGCCCATTGCGCCACGGAGACAGTCCTGCTCCACTCTCACCACCATCAGGACATATCTTCAAAGCTTACAGCCCAAAGAAAAAAAAGCGCTGCACCACCACCAGGTGGGCTCGAACCTCCAACCTTTCGGTTAACAGCCGATCGCGCTAGCCCATTGCGCCACGGAGACAGTCTTGCTTCACTCTCACCACCATCAGAACATATCTTTAAAGCTATCAGCGCAAAGAAAAAAGCAACACACCACTCCCGGGAGGGCTCGAAACTCCAACCTTTCAGTCGACAGGCGATTGCGCTAGCCTATTGCGCCACGGAGACAGTCCTGCTCCACTCTCACCACCATCAGGACATATCTTCAAAGCTTACAGCCCAAAGAAAAAAAAGCGCCACACCACCACCAGGTGGGCTCGAACCTCCGACCTTTTGGTTAACAGCCGATCGCGCTAGCCAATTGCGCCATGGAGACAGTCCTGCTCCACTCTCCACCACCATCAAAACATATCTTCAAAGCTATCAGCCCAAAGAAAAAAAAGCGCCGCACCACCACCGGGTGGGCTCGAACCTCCAACTTTTCGGTTAACAGTCGATCACGCTAGCCAATTGCGCCACGGAGACAGTCGTGCTCCACTCTCACCACCATCAGAACATATCTTCAAAGCTATCAGCCCACAGAAAAAGAAAGCGCCGCACCACCACCGTGTGGGCTCGAACCTCCAACCTTTCGGTTAACAGCCGATCGCACAAGCCAATTGCGCCACGGAGACAGTCCTGCTCCACTCTCACCACCATCAGAACACATATATCTTCAAAGCTATCAGCCCAAAGAAAAAAAGCACCGCACCACCACCGGTTGGGCTCGAACCTCCAACCTTTCGGTTAACGGCCAATCGCGCCCGCCAATTGCGCCACGGAGACAGTCCTGCTCCACTCTCACCACCATCAGAACATATCTTCAAAGCTATCAGCACAAAGAAAAAAAGCGCCCCAGCATCACCGGGTGGGCTCGAACTTCCAACCTTTTGGTTAACAGCCGATCGCGCTAGCCAACTGCGCCAAGGAGACAGTCGTGCTCCACTCTCACCACCATCAGAACATACCTTCAAAGCTATCAGCGCAAAGAAAAAAGCAACACTCCACTCCAGGAAGGGCTCGAAACTCCAAGCTTTCGGTTAACAGCCGATCGCGCTAGCCAATTGCGCCACGGAGACAGTCCTGCTCTACTCTCGCCACCATCAGAACATATCTTCAAAGCTATCAGCCCAAAGAAAAAAAAGCGCCATACCACCACCGGGTGGGCTCGAACCTCCGACGTTTTGGTTAACAGCCGATCGCGCTAGCCAATTGCGCCATAGAGACAGTCCTGCTTCATTCTCACCACCATCAGAACATATCTTCAAAGATATCAGCCCAAAGAAAAAAAAGCGCCGCACCACCACCGGGTGGGCTCGAACTACCACCTTTTCGGTTAACAGCCGATCACGCTAGCCGATTGCGCCACGGAGAGAGTCCTGCTCTACTCTCACCACCATCAGAACATATCTTCAAAGCTATCAGCCAAAAGAAAAAAAAGCGCCGAACCACCACCGGGTGGGCTGGAACCTCCAACTTTTCGGTTAACAGCCGATAACGCTAGCCAATTGCGCCACGGAGACAGTCCTGCTTCACTCTCACAACGATCATAACATATCTTCAAAGCTCTCAGCCCAAAGAAAAAAAAGCGCCGCACCACCACCGGGTGGGCTCGAAACTCCAACCTTTCGGTTAACAGCCGATCGCGCTAGCCCATTGCGCCACGGAGGCAGTCCTGCTCTACTCTCACCACCATAAGAACATATCTTCAAAGCTATCAGCCCAAAGAAAAAAAAGCGCCGCACCACCACCGGGTGGGCTCGAACTTCCAACTTTTCGGTTAACAGCCGATAGCGCTAGCCAATTGCGCCACGCAGACAGTCCTGCTCCACCCTCACCACCATAAGAACATATCTTCAAAGCTATCAGCCCAAAGAAAAAAAAGCGCCGCACCACCATCGGGTGGGCTCGAACATCCAACCTATCGGTTAACAGCCGATCGCGCTAGCCAATTGCGCCATGGAGACAGTCCTGCTCCACTCTCACCACCATCAGAACATATCTTCAAAGCTATCAGCACAAAGAAAAAAGCAACACACCTCTCCCGAGAGGGCTCGAAACTCCAACCTTTCGGTTAACAGCCGATCGCGCTAGCCAATTTCGCCACGGAGACAGTCCTGCTCTACTCTCACCACCATCAGAACATATCTTCAAAGCTATCAGCCCAAAGAAAAAAAGCGCCGCACCACCGCCGGGTGGGCTCGAAACTCCAACCTTTCGGTTAACAGCCGATCGCGCTAGCCAATTGCGCCACGGAGACAGTCCTGCTCCACTCTCACCACCATCAGAACATATCTTCAAAGCTATCAGCCCAAACAAAAAAAGCGCCATACCACCACCGGGTGGGATCGAACCTGTGACCTTTTGGTTAACAGCCGATCGCGCTAGCCAATTGCGCCATGGAGACAGTCCTGCTCCACTCTCACCACCATCAGAACATATCTTCAAAGCTATCAGCCCAAAGAAAAAAAGCGCCGCACCACCACGAGGTGGGCTCGAACCTCCAACTTTTCGGTTACCAGCCGATCACGCTAGCCAATTGCGCCACGGAGACAGTCCTGCTCCACTCGCACCACCATAAGAACATATCTTCAAAGCTATTACCGCAAAGAAAAAAGCAACACACCACTCCCGGGAGGGCTCGAAACTCCAACCTTTCGGTTAACAGCCGATCGCGCTAGCCAATTGCGCCACGGGGACCGTCCTGCTCCACTCTCACCACCGTCAGAGCATTTCTTCAGAGCTATCACCCCAAAGAAAAAAAAGCGCCGCACCACCACCGGGTGGGCTCGAACCTCCGACCTTTCGGTTAACAGCCGATCGCGCTAGCCAATTGCGCCACGGAGGCAGTCTTGCTACACTCTCAAAATCATCAGAACATATCTTCAAAGCTGTCAGCGCAAAGAAAAAAAAGCGCTGCACCTCCACCGGGTGGGCTCGAACCTCCAACCTTTCAGTTAACAGCCGATCGCGCTAGCCCATTGCGCCACGGAGACAGTCTTGCCCCACTCTCACCATCATCAGAACATATCTTAAAAGCTATCAGCGCAAAGAAAAAAGCAACACACCACTCCCGGGAGGGCTCGAAACTCCAACTTTTCGGTCAACAGCCGGTCGCGCTAGCCCAATGCGCCACGGAGACAGTCTTGCCCCCCTCTCACCACCATCAGAACATATCTTCAAAGCTATCAGCCCAAAGAAAAAAAAGCACCGCACCACCACCGGGTGGGCTCGAACCTCCAACCTTTCGGTTAACAGCCGATCGCGCTAGCCAATTTCGCCACGGAGACAGTCCTGCTCTACTCTCACCACCATCAGAACATATCTTCAAAGCTATCAGCCCAAAGAAAAAAAAGCGTCGCAGCACCACCGGGTGGGCTCGAAACTCCAACCTTTCGGTTAACAGCCGATCGCGCTAGCCAATTGCGCCACGGAGACAGTCCTGCTCCACTCTCACCACCATCAGCACATATCTTCAAAGCTATCATCCCAAAAAAAGCGCCATACCACCACCGGGTTGGCTCGAACTTCCGACCTTTTTGTTAACAGCCGATCGCGCTAGCCAATTGCGCCATGGAGACAGTCCTGCTCCACTCTCACCACCATCAGAACATATCTTCAAAGCTATCAGCACAAAGAAAAAAGGAACACACCTCTCCCGAGAGGGCTCGAAACTCCAACCTTTCGGTTAACAGCCGATCGCGCTAGCCAATTGCGCCACGGAGACAGTCCTCCTCTCCATTAGATATCGATACATTAGATATATTAACATTAGATATCGTAGTTCCCGACTTGTAATGTTGAAAAACACTACATCTCACTAAGTGACATTGTTTAATGCGGTTTTACGACGGTTCATACCTTAACCTAACGTAACCTAACCTAACCTAACCTAACCTAACCCAACCCAACCCAACCCAACCTAACCTAACCTAACCTAACCTAAACTAACCTAACCCAACCTAACCTAACCTAACCCAACTCAACCCAACCTAACCTAATCTCACCTAACCTAACCTAACTTAACCAAACCAAACCTAACCTAACCTAACCTAACCTAACGACGGTTGCAAGCGCTTTCACATTAGATATCGCAGTTCCCGACTTGTAATGGTGAAAAACACTGCATCTCACTAAGTGACATTGTTTAATGTGGTTTTACGACGGTTCATATCTTAAACTAACCTAACATTCGCACTTGTATCTAAAAACGCTCTATCACACTGTTTTGTTCACAATTACGATATTTGCACAACCTCACAGTTTTTCACCGACTTATTGCAGTACAGAACGCTGTATCTCGCTAAATGACATTGTTCTTTAAGGTTTCACCATGCTTGCATGCGCTTTAACGAGAATATCACAATATAGCAGTTTCGCACTTGTAACGGTAGAACACGCAGTATTTGGCTTGTTCATGCCGTTTTGTGTGCTTTCACAACATTTCACCTATCGCAGTTTAATACTCGCAATAAAACAACACTATCTCGTTAGATGACTTCGTTTTTGGTAGTTTCACGACGCTACCTAGCTTAAACTAACCTAACCTAACCTAACCTTCGCACTTCTATCGTTAGAAAACGTTTTACTCGCAACTTTACAATGTTTTCTACAAGATTACGACGGTTTCATGCGCTTTCACATTAGATATCGTAGTTCCCGACTTGTAATGTTGAAAAACACTACATCTCACTAAGTGACATTGTTTAATGCGGTTTTACGACGGTTGATATGTCAACCTAACCTAACATTCGCACTTGTATCTAAAGGCGCTCAATTACACTGTTTCGTTCACAATTACGATATTTGCATGACCTCACAGTTTTTCTCCAACGTATTACAGTACAGAACGCTGTATATCGCTAAAGACATCATTCTTCAAGGTTTCACGATACTTGCATGCGCTCTAACGAGAATATCACAATAAAGCAGTTTCGCACTTGTAACGGCACAAGACGCAGTATCTGGCTAGTTCTTGCCATTTTGTGTGCTTTCACAATATTTCACCTATCGCAGTTTCGTACTCGCAATAAAACAACACTATCTCGTTAGATGACATCGTTTTTGGTGGTTTCACGACGCTACGTCGCTCAAACTAACCTAACCTTCGCACTTCTATCGTTAGAAAACGTTTTATTCGCTACTTTACAATGTTTTCTACAAGATTACGACGGTTTCATGCGCTTTCAGATTAGGTATCGCAGTTCCCGACTTGTAATGGTGAAAAACACTGCATCTCAAAAAGTGACATTGTTTATTGCGGTTTTACGACGGTTCATATCTTAACCTAACCTAACATTCGCGCTTGTATCTCAAAACGCTATATTACACTGTTTCGTTCACAGTTACGATATTTGCATGACCTCCCAGTTTTTCACCAACTTATTACAGTACAGAACGCTGTCTCTCGCTAAATGACATCATTCTTTAAGGTTTCACGATGCTTGCATGCGCTTTACCGAGAATATCACAACATAGCAGTTTCGCACTTGTAACGGTACAACACGCAGTATTTGGCTTGCTCATGCCGTTTTGTGAGCTTTCACAACATTTTACCTATCGCAGTTTCGTACTCGCAATAAAACAACACTATCTCGTTAGATGACGTCGTTTTTGGTGGTTTCACGACGCTACCTAGCTTAAACTAACATAACTCAACCTAACATAACCTTCGCACTTCTATCGTTAGAAAACGTTTTACTCGCTCCTTTACATTGCTTTCTACAACATTGCGACGGTTTCAAGCGCTTTCACATTAGATATCGCAGTTCCCAACTTGTAAAGGTGAAAAACACTGCATCTCACTAAGTGACATTGTTTAATGCGGTTTTACGACGGTTCATACCTTAACCTAACGTAACATAACCTAACCTAACCTAACCTAACCTTACCTAACCTAACCTAACCTAACCTAACCTAACCCAACCCAACCCAACCTAACCTAACCTAACCTAACCTAAACTAACCTAACCTAACCTAACCTAACCTTACCTAACCTAAACAAATTATCCTTACCTAACCTAACCTAACCTAACGTAACCTAACCTAACGTAACCTAACGTAACCTAACCTAACCTAACGTAGCCTAACCTAACCTAACCTAACCCAACCTAACCTAACCTAACCTAACCTAACCTAGCCCAACTCAACCCAACCTAACCTAACCTAACCTAACCTAACCTAACGACGGTTGCAAGCGCTTTCACATTAGATATAGCCGCTCCCGACTTGTAATGGTGAGAAACACTGAATCTCACTAAGTGACATTGTTTATAGCGGTTTTACGACGGTTCATATCTTAACCTAACCTAACATTCGCACTTGTATCTAAAAACGCTCTATTACACTGTTTCGTTCACAATTACGATATTTGCATAACCTCACAGTTTTTCACCAACTTATTGCAGTACAGAACGCTGTATTTCGCTAAATGACATTGTTCTTTAAGGTTTCACGACGCTTGCATGCGCTTTAACTAGAATATCACATTATAGCAGTTTCGCACTTGTAACGGCACAAGACGCAGTATCTGGCTAGTTCATGCCATTTTGTGTGCTTTCACAATATTTCACCTATCGCAGTTTCGTACTCGCAATAAAACAACACTATCTCGTTAGATGGCATCGTTTTTGGTGGTTTCACGACGCTACGTAGCTCAAACTAACCTAACCTTCGCACTTCTATCGTTAGAAAACGTTTTATTCGCTACTTTACAATGTTTTCTACAAGATTACGACGGTTTCAAGCGCTTTCACGTTAGATATCGCAGTTCCCAACTTGTAAAGGTGAAAAACACAGCATCTCACTAAGTGACATTGTTTAATGCGGTTTTAGCGCGGTTCATATCTTAACCTAACCTAACCTAACCTAACCCAACCTAACCTAACCTTACCTAACCCAACCTAACCTAACCTAACCTAACCAAACCTTACCTAACTTAACGTAACCTAACCTAACCTAACCAAACCTAACCTAACGTAACCTAACCTAACCTAACCTAACCTAACCTAACGACGTTTGCAAGCGCTTTCACATTAGATATCGCAGTTCCCGACTTGTAATGGTGAAAAACACTGCATCTCACTAAGTGACATTGTTTAATGCGGTTTTACGACGGTTCATACCTTAACCTAACGTAACCTAAGCTAACCTAACCCAACCCAACCCAACCTAACCTAACCTAACCCAACCCAACCCAACCTAACCCAACCTAACCTAACCTAAACTAACCTAACCCAACCTAATCCAACCTAACCTAATCTAACCTAACCCAACTCAACCCAACCTAACCTAATCTAACCTAACCTAACCTAACCTAACCTAACGACGGTTGCAAACGCTTTCACATTAGATATCGCAGTTCCCGACTTGTAATGGTGAAAAACACTGCATCTCACTAAGTGACATTGTTTAATGTGGTTTTACGACGGTTCATATCTTAACCTAACCTAACATTCGCACTTGTATCTAAAAACGCTCTATTACACTGTTTTGTTCACAATTACGATATTTGCATAACCTCACAGTTTTTCACCAACTTATTGCAGTACAGAACGCTGTATCTCGCTAAATGACTTTGTTCTTTAAGGTTTCACGATGCTTGCATGCGCTTTAACGAGAATATCACAATATAGCAGTTTCGCACTTGTAACGGTAGAACACGCAGTATTTGGCTTGTTCATGCCGTTTTGTGTGCTTTCACAACATTTCACCTATCGCAGTTTAATACTCGCAATAAAACAACACTATCTCGTTAGATGACGTCGTTTTTGGTAGTTTCACGACGCTACCTAGCTTAAACTAACCTAACCTAACCTAACCTTCGCACTTCTATCGTTAGAAAACGTTTTACTCGCAACTTTACAATGTTTTCTACAAGATTACGACGGTTTCATGCGCTTTCACATTAGATATCGTAGTTCCCGACTTGTAATGTTGAAAAACACTACATCTCACTAAGTGACATTGTTTAATGCGGTTTTACGACGGTTCATACCTTAACCTAACGTAACCTAACCTAACCTAACCTAACCTGACCCAACCCAACCCAACCTAACCTGACCTAACCTAAACTAACCTAACCCAACCTAACCTAACCTAACCCAACTCAACCCAACCTAACCTAATCTAACCTTACCTAACCTAACCTAACTTAACCAAACCTAACCTAACCTAACCTAACCTAACCTAACCTAACGACGGTTGCAAGCGCTTTCACATTAGATATCGCAGTTCCCGACTTGTAATGGGGAAAAACACTGCATCTCACTAAGTGACATTGTTTAATGTGGTTTTACGACGGTTCATATCTTAACCTAACCTAGCATTCGCACTTGTATCTAAAAACGCTCTATCACACTGTTTTGTTCACAATTACGATATTTGCATAACCTCACAGTTTTTCACCGACTTATTGCAGTACAGAACGCTGTATCTCGCTAAATGACATTGTTCTTTAAGGTTTCACCGTGCTTGCATGCGCTTTAACGAGAATATCACAATATAGCAGTTTCGCACTTGTAACGGTAGAACACGCAGTATTTGGCTTGTTCATGCCGTTTTGTGTGCTTTCACAACATTTCACCTATCGAGGTTTAATACTCGCAATAAAACAACACTATCTCGTTAGATGACGTCGTTTTTGGTAGTTTCACGACGCTACCTAGCTTAAACTAACCTAACCTAACCTAACCTTCGCACTTCTATCGTTAGAAAACGTTTTACTCGAAACTTTACAATGTTTTCTACAAGATTACGATGGTTTCATGCGCTTTCACATTAGATATCGTAGTTCCCGACTTGTAATGTTGAAAAACACTACATCTCACTAAGTGACATTGTTTAATGCGGTTTTACGACGGTTGATATGTCAACCTAACCTAACATTCGCACTTGTATCTAAAGGCGCTCAATTACACTGTTTCGTTCACAATTACGATATTTGCTTGACCTCACAGTTTCTCACCAACTTATTACAGTACAGAACGCTGTATCTCGCTAAATGACATCGTAATTAAGGTTTCACGATACTCGCATGCGCTTTAACGAGAATATCACAATAAAGCAGTTTCGCACTTGTAACGGCACAAGACGCAGTATCTGGCTAGTTCATGCCATTTTGTGTGCTTTCACATTATTTCACCTATCGCAGTTTCGTACTCGCAATAAAACAACACTATCTCGTTAGATGGCATCGTTTTTGGTGGTTTCACGACGCTACGTAGCTCAAACTAACCTAACCTTCGCACTTCTATCGTTAGAAAACGTTTTATTCGCTACTTTACAATGTTTTCTACAAGATTACGACGGTTTCATGCGCTTTCACATTAGATATCGCAGTTCCCGACTTGTAATGGTGAAAAACACAGCATCTCACTAAGTGACATTGTTTAATGCGGTTTTAGCGCGGTTCATATCTTAACCTAACCTAACCTAACCTAACCCAACCTAACCTAACCTTACCTAACCCAACCTAACCTAACCTAACCTAACCAAACCTTACCTAACATAACCTAACCTAACCTAACCTAACCAAACCTAACCTAACGTAACCTAACCTAACCTAACCTAACCTAACCTAACGACGTTTGCAAGCGCTTTCACATTAGATATCGCAGTTCCCGACTTGTAATGGTGAAAACACTGCATCTCACTAAGTGACATTGTTTAATGCGGTTTTACGACGGTTCATATCTTAACCTAACCTAACATTCGTACTTGTATTGAAAAACGCTCTATTACACTGTTTCGTTCACAATTACGATATTTGCATAACCTCACAGTTTTTCACCAACTTATTGCAGTACAGAACGCTGTATCTCGCTAAATGACATCGTTCTTTAAGCTTTCACGATGCTTGCATGCGCTTTAACGAGAATATCACATTATAGCAGTTTCGCACTTGTAACGGTACAACACGCAGTATCTGGCTTGTTCAAGCCGTTTTGTGTACTTTCACAACATTTCACCTATTGCAGTTTCGTACATGCAATAAAACAACACTATCTCGTTAGATGACGTCCTTTTTGGTGATCTCACGACGCTACATAGCTTAAACTAACATAACTCAAGCTAACCTTCGCACTTCTATCGTTAGAAAACGTTTTACTCGCAATTTTACAATGTCTTCTACAAAATTACGACGGTTTCATGCGCTTTCACAGTTTCTCACCACCAGACATGAAAATAAAGATTCAATTCAATTCAATTCAATATCGTAGTTCCCGACTTGTAATGTTGAAAAACACTACATCTCACTAAGTGACATTGTTTAATGCGGTTTTACGACGGTTGATATGTCAACCTAACCTAACATTCGCACTTGTATCTAAATACGCTCAATTACACTGTTTCGTTCACAATTACGATATTTGCTTGACCTCACAGTTTCTCACCAACTTATTACAGTACAGAACTCTGTATCTCGCTAAATGACATCGTTCTTTAAGGTTTCACGATACTTGCATGTGCTTTAACGAGAATATCACAATAAAGCAGTTTCGCACTTGTAACGGCACAAGACGCAGTATCTGGCTAGTTCATGCCATTTTGTGTGCTTTCCCAATATTTCACCTATCGCAGTTTTGTACTCGCAATAAAACATCACTATCTCATTAGATGACATCGTTTTTGGTGGTTTCACGACGTTACCTAGCTCAAACTTACCTAACCTTCGCACTTCTATCGTTAGAAAACGATTTATTCGCTACTTTACAATGTGTTCTACAAGATTACGACGGTTTCATGCGCTTTCACATTAGATATCGCAGTTCCCGACTTGTAATGGTGAAAAACACAGCATCTCACTAAGTGACATTGTTTAATGCGGATTTAGCGCGGTTCATATCTTAACCTAACCTAACCTAACCTAACCTAACCTTACCTAACCCAACCTAACCTAACCTAACCTAACCTAACCAAACCTTACCTAACATACCCTAACCTAACCTAACCTAACCTAACCAAACCTAACCTAACCTAACCTAACGTAACCTAACCTAACCTAACCTAACATAACCTAACGACGTTTGCAAGCGCTTTCACATTAGATATCGCAGTTCCCGACTTGTAATGGTGAAAAACACTGCATCTCACTAAGTTACATTGTTTAATGTGGTTTTACGACGGTTCATATCTTAACCTAACCTAACATTCGCACTTGTATCTAAAAACGCTCTATTACACTGTTTTGTTCACAATTACGATATTTGCATAACCTCACAGTTTTTCACCAACTTATTGCAGTACAGAACGCTGTATCTCGCTAAATGACATTTTTCTTTAAGGTTTCACGATGCTTGCATGCGCTTTAACGAGAATATCACAATATAGCAGTTTCGCACTTGTAACGGTAGAACACGCAGTATTTGGCTTGTTCATGCCGTTTTGTGTGCTTTCACAACATTTCACCTATCGCAGTTTAATACTCGCAATAAAACAACACTATCTCGTTAGATGACGTCGTTTTTGGTAGTTTCACGACGCTACCTAGCCCAAACTAACCTAACCTAACCTAACCTTCGCACTTCTATCGTTAGAAAACGTTTTACTCGCCACTTTACAATGTTTTCTACAAGATTACGACGGTTTCATGCGCTTTCACATTAGATATTGTAGTTCCCGACTTGTAATGTTGAAAAACACTACATCTCACTAAGTGACATTGTTTAATGCGGTTTTACGACGGTTCATACCTTAACCTAACGTAACCTAACCTAACCTAACCTTACCTAACCTAACCTAACCTAACCTAACCCAACCCAACCCAACCCAACCTAACCTAACCTAACCTAACCTTACCTAACCTAACCAAATTATCCTTACCTAACCTAACCTAACCTAACGTAACCTAACCTAACCTAACCTAACCTAACCTAACCTAACCTAACCTAACCTAACCTAACCTAACCTAACCTAACCTAACCCAACCTAACCTAACCTAACCTAACCTAACCTAGCCCAACTCAACCCAACCTAACCTAATCTAACCTAACCTAACCTAACCTAACCTAACGACGGTTGCAAGCGCTTTCACATTAAATATAGCAGTTCCCGACTTGTAATGGTGAAAAACACAGCATCTCACTAAGTGACATTGTTTAATGCGGTTTTAGCGCGGTTCATATCTTAACCTAACCTAACCTAACCTAACCCAACCTAACCTAACCTTACCTAACCCAACCTAACCTAACCTAACCTAACCAAACCTTACCTAACATAACCTAACCTAACCTAACCTAACCAAACCTAACCTAACCTAACCTAACCTAACCTAACCTAACGACGGTTGCAAGCGCTTTCACATTAGATATCGCAGTTCCCGACTTGTAATGGTGAAAAACACTGCATCTCACTAAGTGACATTGTTTAATGTGGTTTTACGACGGTTCATATCTTAACCTAACCTAACATTCGCACTTGTATATAAAAACGCTCTATTACACTGTTTTGTTCACAATTACGATATTTGCTTGACCTCACAGTTTCTCACCAACTTATTACAGTACAGAACGCTGTATCTCGCTAAATGACATCGTTCTTTAAGGTTTCACGATACTTGCATGCGCTTTAACGAGAATATCACAATAAAGCAGTTTCGCACTTGTAACGGCACAAGACGCAGTATCTGGCTAGTTCATGCCATTTTGTGTGCTTTCACAATATTTCACCTATCGCAGTTTCGTACTCGCAATAAAACAACACTATCTCGTTAGATGGCATCGTTTTTGGTGGTTTCACGACGCTACGTAGCTCAAACTAACCTAACCTTCGCACTTCTATCGTTAGAAAACGTTTTATTCGCTACTTTACAATGTTTTCTACAAGAATACGACGGTTTCATGCGCTTTCACATTAGATATCGCAGTTCCCGACTTGTAATGGTGAAAAACACAGCATCTCACTAAGTGACATTGTTTAATGCGATTTTAGCGCGGTTCATATCTTAACCTAACCTAACCTAACCTAACCCAACCTAACCTAACCTTACCTAACCCAACCTAACCTAACCTAACCTAACCAAACCTTACCTAACATAACCTAACCTAACCTAACCTAACCAAACCTAACCTAACGTAACCTAACCTAACCTAACCTAACCTAACCTAACGACGTTTGCAAGCGCTTTCACATTAGATATCGCAGTTCCCGACTTGTAATGGTGAAAAACACTGCATCTCACTAAGTGACATTGTTTAATGCGGTTTTACGACGGTTCATATCTTAACCTAACCTAACATTCGTACTTGTATTGAAAAACGCTCTATTACACTGTTTCGTTCACAATTACGATATTTGCATAACCTCACAGTTTTTCACCAACTTATTGCAGTACAGAACGCTGTATCTCGCTAAATGACATCGTTCTTTAAGCTTTCACGATGCTTGAATGCGCTTTAACGAGAATATCACATTATAGCAGTTTCGCACTTGTAACGGTACAACACGCAGTATCTGGCTTGTTCAAGCCGTTTTGTGTACTTTCACAACATTTCACCTATTGCAGTTTCGTACATGCAATAAAACAACACTATCTCGTTAGATGACGTCCTTTTTGGTGATCTCACGACGCTACATAGCTTAAACTAACATAACTCAAGCTAACCTTCGCACTTCTATCGTTAGAAAACGTTTTACTCGCATTTTTACAATGTTTTCTACAAAATTACGACGGTTTCATGCGCTTTCACATTAGATATCGTAGTTCCCGACTTGTAATGTTGAAAAACACTACATCTCACTAAGTGATATTGTTTAATGCGGTTTTACGACGGTTGATATCTCAACCTAACCTAACATTCGCACTTGTATCTAAATACGCTCAATTACACTGTTTCGTTCACAATTACGATATTTGCTTGACCTCACAGTTTCTCACCAACTTATTACAGTACAGAACTCTGTATCTCGCTAAATGACATCGTTCTTTAAGGTTTCACGATACTTGCATGTGTTTAACGAGAATATCACAATAAAGCAGTTTCGCACTTGTAACGGCACAAGACGCAGTATCTGGCTAGTTCATGCCATTTTGTGTGCTTTCCCAATATTTCACCTATCGCAGTTTTGTACTCCCAATAAAACATCACTATCTCATTAGATGACATCGTTTTTGGTGGTTTCACGACGCTACCTAGCTCAAACTTACCTAACCTTCGCACTTCTATCGTTAGAAAACGTTTTATTCGCTACTTTACAATGTGTTCTACAAGATTACGACGGTTTCATGCGCTTTCACATTAGATGTCGCAGTTCCCGACTTGTAATGGTGAAAAACACAGCATCTCACTAAGTGACATTGTTTAATGCGGATTTAGCGCGGTTCATATCTTAACCTAACCTAACCTAACCTAACCTTACCTAACCCAACCTAACCTAACCTAACCTAATCAAACCTTACCTAACATACCCTAACCTAACCTAACCTAACCTAACCAAACCTAACCTAACCTAACCTAACGTAACCTAACCTAACCTAACCTAACATAACCTAACCTAACATAACCTAACGACGTTTGCAAGCGCTTTCACATTAGATATCGCAGTTCCCGACTTGTAATGGTGAAAAACACTGCATCTCACTAAGTGACATTCTTTAATGTGGTTTTACGACGGTTCATATCTTAACCTAACCTAACATTCGCACTTGTATCTAAAAACGCTCTATTACACTGTTTTGTTCACAATTACGATATTTGCATAACCTCACAGTTTTTCACCAACTTATTGCAGTACAGAACGCTGTATCTCGCTAAATGACATTTTTCTTTAAGGTTTCACGATGCTTGCATGCGCTTTAACGAGAATATCACAATATAGCAGTTTCGCACTTGTAACGGTAGAACACGCAGTATTTGGCTTGTTCATGCCGTTTTGTGTGCTTTCACAACATTTCACCTATCGCAGTTTAATACTCGCAATAAAACAACACTATCTCGTTAGATGACGTCGTTTTTGGTAGTTTCACGACGCTAACTAGCTTAAACTAACCTAACCTAACCTAACCTTCGCACTTCTATCGTTAGAAAACGTTTTACTCGCAACTTTACAATGTTTTCTACAAGATTACGACGGTTTCATGCGCTTTCACATTAGATATTGTAGTTCCCGACTTGTAATGTTGAAAAACACTACATCTCACTAAGTGACATTGTTTAATGCGGTTTTACGACGGTTCATACCTTAACCTAACGTAACCTAACCTAACCTAACCTAACCTTACCTAACCTAACCTAACCTAACCTAACCCAACCCAACCCAACCCAACCTAACCCAACCTAACCTAACCTTACCTAACCTAACCAAATTATCCTTACCTAACCTAACCTAACCTAACGTAACCTAACCTAACGTAACCTAACGTAACCTAACCTAACCTAACGTAGCCTAACCTAACCTAACCTAACCCAACCTAACCTAACCTAACCTAACCTAACCTAGCCCAACTCAACCCAACCTAACCTAATCTAACCTAACCTAACCTAACCTAACCTAACCTAACCTAACCTAACCTAACGACGGTTGCAAGCGCTTTCACATTAGATATAGCAGTTCCCGACTTGTAATGGTGAAAAACACTGCATCTCACTAAGTGACATTGTTTAATGCGGTTTTAGCGCGGTTCATATCTTAACCTAACCTAACCTAACCTAACCCAACCTAACCTAACCTTACCTAACCCAACCTAACCTAACCTAACCTAACCTAACCAAACCTTACCTAACATAACCTAACCTAACCTAACCTAACCTAACCTAACCTAACCTAACCTAACCTAACGACGGTTGCAAGCGCTTTCACATTAGATATCGCAGTTCCCGACTTGTAATGGTGAAAAACACTGCATCTCACTAAGTGACATTGTTTAATGTGGTTTTACGACGGTTCATATCTTAACCTAACCTAACATTCGCACTTGTATCTAAAAACGCTCTATTACACTGTTTTGTTCACAATTACGATATTTGCATAACCTCACAGTTTTTCACCGACTTATTGCAGTACAGAACGCTGTATCTCGCTAAATGACATTGCTCTTTAAGGTTTCACGATGCTTGCATGCGCTTTAACGAGAATATCACAATATAGCAGTTTCGCACTTGTAACGGTAGAACACGCAGTATTTGGCTTGTTCATGCCGTTTTGTGTGCTTTCACAACATTTCACCTATCGCAGTTTAATACTCGCAATAAAACAACACTATCTCGTTAGATGACGTCGTTTTTGGTGATCTCACGACGCTACCTAGCTTATACTAACCTAACCTAACTTAACCTTCGCACTTCTATCGTTAGAAAACGTTTTACTCGCAACTTTACAATGTTTTCTACAAGATTACGACGGTTTCATGCGCTTTCACATTAGATATCGTAGTTCCCGACTTGTAATGTTGAAAAACACTACATCTCACTAAGTGACATTGTTTAATGCGGTTTTACGACGGTTGATATGTCAACCTAACCTAATATTCGCACTTGTATCTAAAGGCGCTCAATTACACTGTTTCGTTCACAATTACGATATTTGCTTGACCTCACAGTTTCTCACCAACTTATTACAGTACAGAACGCTGTATCTCGCTAAATGACATCGTTCTTTAAGGTTTCACGATACTTGCATGCGCTTTAACGAGAATATCACAATAAAGCAGTTTCGCACTTGTAACGGCACAAGACGCAGTATCTGGCTAGTTCATGCCATTTTGTGTGCTTTCACAATATTTCACCTATCGCAGTTTCGTACTCGCAATAAAACAACACTATCTCGTTAGATGGCATCGTTTTTGGTGGTTTCACGACGCTACGTAGCTAAAACTAACCTAGCCTTCGCACTTCTATCGTTAGAAAACGTTTTATTCGCTACTTTACAATGTTTTCTACAAGATTACGACGGGTTCATGCGCTTTCACATTAGATATCGCAGTTCCCGACTTGTAATGGTGAAAAACACAGCATCTCACTAAGTGACATTGTTTAATGCGGTTTTAGCGCGGTTCATATCTTAACCTAACCTAACCTAACCTAACCCAACCTAACCTAACCTAACCTTACCTAACCCAACCTAACCTAACCTAACCTAACCAAGCCTTACCTAACATAACCTAACCTAACCTAACCTAACCAAACCTAACCTAACCTAACGTAACCTAACCTAACCTAACCTAACCTAACCTAACGACGTTTGGAAGCGCTTTCACATTAGATATCGCAGTTCCCGACTTGTAATGGTGAAAAACACTGCATCTCACTAAGTGACATTGTTTAATGCGGTTTTACGACGGTTCGTATCTTAACCTAACCTAACATTCGTACTTGTATTGAAAAACGCTCTGTTACACTGTTTCGTTCACAATTACGATATTTGCATAACCTCACAGTTTTTCACCGACTTATTGCAGTACAGAACGCTGTATCTCGCTAAATGACATTGCTCTTTGAGGTTTCACGATGCTTGCATGCGCTTTAACGAGAATATCACAATATAGCAGTTTCGCACTTGTAACGGTAGAACACGCAGTATTTGGCTTGTTCATGCCGTTTTGTGTGCTTTCACAACATTTCACCTATCGCAGTTTAATACTCGCAATAAAACAACACTATCTCGTTAGATGACGTCGTTTTTGGTGATCTCACGACGCTACCTAGCTTATACTAACCTAACCTAACTTAACCTTCGCACTTCTATCGTTAGAAAACGTTTTACTCGCAACTTTACAATGTTTTCTACAAGATTACGACGGTTTCATGCGCTTTCACATTAGATATCGTAGTTCCCGACTTGTAATGTTGAAAAACACTACATCTCACTAAGTGACATTGTTTAAAGCGGTTTTACGACGGTTGATATGTCAACCTAACCTAATATTCGCACTTGTATCTAAAGGCGCTCAATTACACTGTTTCGTTCACAATTACGATATTTGCTTGACCTCACAGTTTCTCACCAACTTATTACAGTACAGAACGCTGTATCTCGCTAAATGACATCGTTCTTCAAGGTTTCACGATACTTGCATGCGCTTTAACGAGAATATCACAATAAAGCAGTTTCGCACTTGTAACGGCACAAGACGCAGTATCTGGCTAGTTCATGCCATTTTGTGTGCTTTCACAATATTTCACCTATCGCAGTTTCGTACTCGCAATAAAACAACACTATCTCGTTAGATGGCATCGTTTTTGGTGGTTTCACGACGCTACGTAGCTCAAACTAACCTAACCTTCGCACTTCAATCGTTAGAAAACGTTTTATTCGCTACTTTACAATGTTTTCTACAAGATTACGACGGTTTCATGCGCTTTCACATTAGATATCGCAGTTCCCGACTTGTAATGGTGAAAAACACAGCATCTCACTAAGTGACATTGTTTAATGCGGTTTTAGCGCGGTTCATATCTTAACCTAACCTAACCTTACCTAACCCAACCTAACCTAACCTAACCTAATCAAACCTTACCTAACATACCCTAACCTAACCTAACCTAACCAAACCTAACCTAACCTAACCTAACGTAACCTAACCTAACCTAACCTAACCTAACCTAACATAACCTAACGACGTTTGCAAGCGCTTTCACATTAGATATCGCAGTTCCCGACTTGTAATGGTGAAAAACACTGCATCTCACTAAGTGACATTCTTTAATGTGGTTTTACGACGGTTCATATCTTAACCTAACCTAACATTCGCACTTGTATCTAAAAACGCTCTATTACACTGTTTTGTTCACAATTACGATATTTGCATAACCTCATAGTTTTTCACCAACTTATTGCAATACAGAACGCTGTATCTCGCTAAATGACATTTTTCTTTAAGGTTTCACGATGCTTGCATGCGCTTTAACGAGAATATCACAATATAGCAGTTTCGCACTTGTAACGGTAGAACACGCAGTATTTCGCTTGTTCATGCCGTTTTGTGTGCTTTCACAACATTTCACCTATCGCAGTTTAATACTCGCAATAAAACAACACTATCTCGTTAGATGACGTCGTTTTTGGTAGTTTCACGACGCTACCTAGCTTAAACTAACCTAACCTAACCTTCGCACTTCTATCGTTAGAAAACGTTTTACTCGCAACTTTACAATGTTTTCTACAAGATTACGACGGTTTCATGCGCTTTCACATTAGATATTGTAGTTCCCGACTTGTAATGTTGAAAAACACTACATCTCACTAAGTGACATTGTTTAATGCGGTTTTACGACGGTTCATACCTTAACCTAACGTAACCTAACCTAACCTAACCTAACCTTACCTAACCTAACCTAACCTAACCTAACCCAACCCAACCCAACCCAACCTAACCTAACCTATTATCCTTACCTAACCTAACCTAACCTAACGTAACCTAACCTAACGTAACCTAACGTAACCTAACCTAACCTAACGTAGCCTAACCTAACCTAACCTAACCCAACCTAACCTAACCTAACCTAGCCCAACTCAACCCAACCTAACCTAATCTAACCTAACCTAACCTAACCTAACCTAACCTAACCTAACGACGGTTGCAAGCGCTTTCACATTAGATATAGCAGTTCCCGACTTGTAATGGTGAAAAACACTGCATCTCACTAAGTGACATTGTTCAATGCGGTTTTAGCGCGGTTCATATCTTAACCTAACCTAACCTAACCTAACCCAACCTAACCTAACCTTACCTAACCCAACCTAACCTAACCTAACCTAACCTAACCAAACCTTACCTAACATAACCTAACCTAACCTAACCTAACCTAACCTAACCTAACCTAACGACGGTTGCAAGCGCTTTCACATTAGATATCGCAGTTCCCGACTTGTAATGGTGAAAAACACTGCATCTCACTAAGTGACATTGTTTAATGTGGTTTTACGACGGTTCATATCTTAACCTAACCTAACATTCGCACTTGTATCTAAAAACGCTCTATTACACTGTTTTGTTCACAATTACGATATTTGCATAACCTCACAGTTTTTCACCGACTTATTGCAGTACAGAACGCTGTATCTCGCTAAATGACATTGCTCTTTAAGGTTTCACGATGCTTGCATGCGCTTTAACGAGAATATCACAATATAGCAGTTTCGCACTTGTAACGGTAGAACACGCAGTATTTGGCTTGTTCATGCCGTTTTGTGTGCTTTCACAACATTTCACCTATCGCAGTTTAATACTCGCAATAAAACAACACTATCTCGTTAGATGACGTCGTTTTTGGTGATCTCACGACGCTACCTAGCTTATACTAACCTAACCTAACTTAACCTTCGCACTTCTATCGTTAGAAAACGTTTTACTCGCAACTTTACAATGTTTTCTACAAGATTACGACGGTTTCATGCGCTTTCACATTAGATATCGTAGTTCCCGACTTGTAATGTTGAAAAACACTACATCTCACTAAGTGACATTGTTTAATGCGGTTTTACGACGGTTGATATGTCAACCTAACCTAATATTCGCACTTGTATCTAAAGGCGCTCAATTACACTGTTTCGTTCACAATTACGATATTTGCTTGACCTCACAGTTTCTCACCAACTTATTACAGTACAGAACGCTGTATCTCGCTAAATGACATCGTTCTTTAAGGTTTCACGATACTTGCATGCGCTTTAACGAGAATATCACAATAAAGCAGTTTCGCACTTGTAACGGCACAAGACGCAGTATCTGGCTAGTTCATGCCATTTTGTGTGCTTTCACAATATTTCACCTATCGCAGTTTCGTACTCGCAATAAAACAACACTATCTCGTTAGATGGCATCGTTTTTGGTGGTTTCACGACGCTACGTAGCTAAAACTAACCTAGCCTTCGCACTTCTATCGTTAGAAAACGTTTTATTCGCTACTTTACAATGTTTTCTACAAGATTACGACGGTTTCATGCGCTTTCACATTAGATATCGCAGTTCCCGACTTGTAATGGTGAAAAACACAGCATCTCACTAAGTGACATTGTTTAATGCGGTTTTAGCGCGGTTCATATCTTAACCTAACCTAACCTAACCTAACCCAACCTAACCTAACCTAACCTTACGTAACCCAACCTAACCTAACCTAACCTAACCAAGCCTTACCTAACATAACCTAACCTAACCTAACCTAACCAAACCTAACCCAACGTAACCTAACCTAACCTAACCTAACCTAACCTAACGACGTTTGGAAGCGCTTTCACATTAGATATCGCAGTTCCCGACTTGTAATGGTGAAAAACACTGCATCTCACTAAGTGACATTGTTTAATGCGGTTTTACGACGGTTCATATCTTAACCTAACCTAACATTCGTACTTGTATTGAAAAACGCTCTATTACACTGTTTCGTTCACAATTACGATATTTGCATAACCTCACAGTTTTTCACCAACTTATTGCAGTACAGAACGCTGTATCTCGCTAAATGACATTTTTCTTTAAGCTTTCACGATGCTTGCATGCGCTTTAACGAGAATATCACAATATAGCAGTTTCGCACTTGTAACGGTAGAACACGCAGTATTTGGCTTGTTCATGCCGTTTTGTGTGCTTTCACAACATTTCACCTATCGCAGTTTAATACTCGCAATAAAACAACACTATCTCGTTAGATGACGTCGTTTTTGGTGATCTCACGACGCTACCTAGCTTATACTAACCTAACCTAACTTAACCTTCGCACTTCTATCGTTAGAAAACGTTTTACTCGCAACTTTACAATGTTTTCTACAAGATTACGACGGTTTCATGCGCTTTCACATTAGATATCGTAGTTCCCGACTTGTAATGTTGAAAAACACTACATCTCACTAAGTGACATTGTTTAATGCGGTTTTACGACGGTTGATATGTCAACCTAACCTAATATTCGCACTTGTATCTAAAGGCGCTCAATTACACTGTTTCGTTCACAATTACGATATTTGCTTGACCTCACAGTTTCTCACCAACTTATTACAGTACAGAACGCTGTATCTCGCTAAATGACATCGTTCTTTAAGGTTTCACGATACTTGCATGCGCTTTAACGAGAATATCACAATAAAGCAGTTTCGCACTTGTAACGGCACAAGACGCAGTATCTGGCTAGTTCATGCCATTTTGTGTGCTTTCACAATATTTCACCTATCGCAGTTTCGTACTCGCAATAAAACAACACTATCTCGTTAGATGGCATCGTTTTTGGTGGTTTCACGACGCTACGTAGCTAAAACTAACCTAGCCTTCGCACTTCTATCGTTAGAAAACGTTTTATTCGCTACTTTACAATGTTTTCTACAAGATTACGACGGGTTCATGCGCTTTCACATTAGATATCGCAGTTCCCGACTTGTAATGGTGAAAAACACAGCATCTCACTAAGTGACATTGTTTAATGCGGTTTTAGCGCGGTTCATATCTTAACCTAACCTAACCTAACCTAACCCAACCTAACCTAACCTAACCTTACCTAACCCAACCTAACCTAACCTAACCTAACCTAACCAAGCCTTACCTAACATAACCTAACCTAACCTAACCTAACCAAACCTAACCTAACCTAACGTAACCTAACCTAACCTAACCTAACCTAACCTAACGACGTTTGGAAGCGCTTTCACATTAGATATCGCAGTTCCCGACTTGTAATGGTGAAAAACACTGCATCTCACTAAGTGACATTGTTTAATGCGGTTTTACGACGGTTCGTATCTTAACCTAACCTAACATTCGTACTTGTATTGAAAAACGCTCTATTACACTGTTTCGTTCACAATTACGATATTTGCATAACCTCACAGTTTTTCACCGACTTATTGCAGTACAGAACGCTGTATCTCGCTAAATGACATTGCTCTTTGAGGTTTCACGATGCTTGCATGCGCTTTAACGAGAATATCACAATATAGCAGTTTCGCACTTGTAACGGTAGAACACGCAGTATTTGGCTTGTTCATGCCGTTTTGTGTGCTTTCACAACATTTCACCTATCGCAGTTTAATACTCGCAATAAAACAACACTATCTCGTTAGATGACGTCGTTTTTGGTGATCTCACGACGCTACCTAGCTTATACTAACCTAACCTAACTTAACCTTCGCACTTCTATCGTTAGAAAACGTTTTACTCGCAACTTTACAATGTTTTCTACAAGATTACGACGGTTTCATGCGCTTTCACATTAGATATCGTAGTTCCCGACTTGTAATGTTGAAAAACACTACATCTCACTAAGTGACATTGTTTAAAGCGGTTTTACGACGGTTGATATGTCAACCTAACCTAATATTCGCACTTGTATCTAAAGGCGCTCAATTACACTGTTTCGTTCACAATTACGATATTTGCTTGACCTCACAGTTTCTCACCAACTTATTACAGTACAGAACGCTGTATCTCGCTAAATGACATCGTTCTTCAAGGTTTCACGATACTTGCATGCGCTTTAACGAGAATATCACAATAAAGCAGTTTCGCACTTGTAACGGCACAAGACGCAGTATCTGGCTAGTTCATGCCATTTTGTGTGCTTTCACAATATTTCACCTATCGCAGTTTCGTACTCGCAATAAAACAACACTATCTCGTTAGATGGCATCGTTTTTGGTGGTTTCACGACGCTACGTAGCTCAAACTAACCTAACCTTCGCACTTCAATCGTTAGAAAACGTTTTATTCGCTACTTTACAATGTTTTCTACAAGATTACGACGGTTTCATGCGCTTTCACATTAGATATCGCAGTTCCCGACTTGTAATGGTGAAAAACACAGCATCTCACTAAGTGACATTGTTTAATGCGGTTTTAGCGCGGTTCATATCTTAACCTAACCTAACCTTACCTAACCCAACCTAACCTAACCTAACCTAATCAAACCTTACCTAACATACCCTAACCTAACCTAACCTAACCAAACCTAACCTAACCTAACCTAACGTAACCTAACCTAACCTAACCTAACCTAACCTAACATAACCTAACGACGTTTGCAAGCGCTTTCACATTAGATATCGCAGTTCCCGACTTGTAATGGTGAAAAACACTGCATCTCACTAAGTGACATTCTTTAATGTGGTTTTACGACGGTTCATATCTTAACCTAACCTAACATTCGCACTTGTATCTAAAAACGCTCTATTACACTGTTTTGTTCACAATTACGATATTTGCATAACCTCATAGTTTTTCAACAACTTATTGCAATACAGAACGCTGTATCTCGCTAAATGACATTTTTCTTTAAGGTTTCACGATGCTTGCATGCGCTTTAACGAGAATATCACAATATAGCAGTTTCGCACTTGTAACGGTAGAACACGCAGTATTTCGCTTGTTCATGCCGTTTTGTGTGCTTTCACAACATTTCACCTATCGCAGTTTAATACTCGCAATAAAACAACACTATCTCGTTAGATGACGTCGTTTTTGGTAGTTTCACGACGCTACCTAGCTTAAACTAACCTAACCTAACCTTCGCACTTCTATCGTTAGAAAACGTTTTACTCGCAACTTTACAATGTTTTCTACAAGATTACGACGGTTTCATGCGCTTTCACATTAGATATTGTAGTTCCCGACTTGTAATGTTGAAAAACACTACATCTCACTAAGTGACATTGTTTAATGCGGTTTTACGACGGTTCATACCTTAACCTAACGTAACCTAACCTAACCTAACCTAACCTTACCTAACCTAACCTAACCTAACCTAACCCAACCCAACCCAACCCAACCTAACCTAACCTATTATCCTTACCTAACCTAACCTAACCTAACGTAACCTAACCTAACGTAACCTAACGTAACCTAACCTAACCTAACGTAGCCTAACCTAACCTAACCTAACCCAACCTAACCTAACCTAACCTAGCCCAACTCAACCCAACCTAACCTAATCTAACCTAACCTAACCTAACCTAACCTAACCTAACCTAACGACGGTTGCAAGCGCTTTCACATTAGATATAGCAGTTCCCGACTTGTAATGGTGAAAAACACTGCATCTCACTAAGTGACATTGTTCAATGCGGTTTTAGCGCGGTTCATATCTTAACCTAACCTAACCTAACCTAACCCAACCTAACCTAACCTTACCTAACCCAACCTAACCTAACCTAACCTAACCTAACCAAACCTTACCTAACATAACCTAACCTAACCTAACCTAACCTAACCTAACCTAACCTAACGACGGTTGCAAGCGCTTTCACATTAGATATCGCAGTTCCCGACTTGTAATGGTGAAAAACACTGCATCTCACTAAGTGACATTGTTTAATGTGGTTTTACGACGGTTCATATCTTAACCTAACCTAACATTCGCACTTGTATCTAAAAACGCTCTATTACACTGTTTTGTTCACAATTACGATATTTGCATAACCTCACAGTTTTTCACCGACTTATTGCAGTACAGAACGCTGTATCTCGCTAAATGACATTGCTCTTTAAGGTTTCACGATGCTTGCATGCGCTTTAACGAGAATATCACAATATAGCAGTTTCGCACTTGTAACGGTAGAACACGCAGTATTTGGCTTGTTCATGCCGTTTTGTGTGCTTTCACAACATTTCACCTATCGCAGTTTAATACTCGCAATAAAACAACACTATCTCGTTAGATGACGTCGTTTTTGGTGATCTCACGACGCTACCTAGCTTATACTAACCTAACCTAACTTAACCTTCGCACTTCTATCGTTAGAAAACGTTTTACTCGCAACTTTACAATGTTTTCTACAAGATTACGACGGTTTCATGCGCTTTCACATTAGATATCGTAGTTCCCGACTTGTAATGTTGAAAAACACTACATCTCACTAAGTGACATTGTTTAATGCGGTTTTACGACGGTTGATATGTCAACCTAACCTAATATTCGCACTTGTATCTAAAGGCGCTCAATTACACTGTTTCGTTCACAATTACGATATTTGCTTGACCTCACAGTTTCTCACCAACTTATTACAGTACAGAACGCTGTATCTCGCTAAATGACATCGTTCTTTAAGGTTTCACGATACTTGCATGCGCTTTAACGAGAATATCACAATAAAGCAGTTTCGCACTTGTAACGGCACAAGACGCAGTATCTGGCTAGTTCATGCCATTTTGTGTGCTTTCACAATATTTCACCTATCGCAGTTTCGTACTCGCAATAAAACAACACTATCTCGTTAGATGGCATCGTTTTTGGTGGTTTCACGACGCTACGTAGCTAAAACTAACCTAGCCTTCGCACTTCTATCGTTAGAAAACGTTTTATTCGCTACTTTACAATGTTTTCTACAAGATTACGACGGTTTCATGCGCTTTCACATTAGATATCGCAGTTCCCGACTTGTAATGGTGAAAAACACAGCATCTCACTAAGTGACATTGTTTAATGCGGTTTTAGCGCGGTTCATATCTTAACCTAACCTAACCTAACCTAACCCAACCTAACCTAACCTAACCTTACGTAACCCAACCTAACCTAACCTAACCTAACCAAGCCTTACCTAACATAACCTAACCTAACCTAACCTAACCAAACCTAACCCAACGTAACCTAACCTAACCTAACCTAACCTAACCTAACGACGTTTGGAAGCGCTTTCACATTAGATATCGCAGTTCCCGACTTGTAATGGTGAAAAACACTGCATCTCACTAAGTGACATTGTTTAATGCGGTTTTACGACGGTTCATATCTTAACCTAACCTAACATTCGTACTTGTATTGAAAAACGCTCTATTACACTGTTTCGTTCACAATTACGATATTTGCATAACCTCACAGTTTTTCACCAACTTATTGCAGTACAGAACGCTGTATCTCGCTAAATGACATTTTTCTTTAAGCTTTCACGATGCTTGCATGCGCTTTAACGAGAATATCACAATATAGCAGTTTCGCACTTGTAACGGTAGAACACGCAGTATTTGGCTTGTTCATGCCGTTTTGTGTGCTTTCACAACATTTCACCTATCGCAGTTTAATACTCGCAATAAAACAACACTATCTCGTTAGATGACGTCGTTTTTGGTGATCTCACGACGCTACCTAGCTTATACTAACCTAACCTAACTTAACCTTCGCACTTCTATCGTTAGAAAACGTTTTACTCGCAACTTTACAATGTTTTCTACAAGATTACGACGGTTTCATGCGCTTTCACATTAGATATCGTAGTTCCCGACTTGTAATGTTGAAAAACACTACATCTCACTAAGTGACATTGTTTAATGCGGTTTTACGACGGTTGATATGTCAACCTAACCTAATATTCGCACTTGTATCTAAAGGCGCTCAATTACACTGTTTCGTTCACAATTACGATATTTGCTTGACCTCACAGTTTCTCACCAACTTATTACAGTACAGAACGCTGTATCTCGCTAAATGACATCGTTCTTTAAGGTTTCACGATACTTGCATGCGCTTTAACGAGAATATCACAATAAAGCAGTTTCGCACTTGTAACGGCACAAGACGCAGTATCTGGCTAGTTCATGCCATTTTGTGTGCTTTCACAATATTTCACCTATCGCAGTTTCGTACTCGCAATAAAACAACACTATCTCGTTAGATGGCATCGTTTTTGGTGGTTTCACGACGCTACGTAGCTAAAACTAACCTAGCCTTCGCACTTCTATCGTTAGAAAACGTTTTATTCGCTACTTTACAATGTTTTCTACAAGATTACGACGGGTTCATGCGCTTTCACATTAGATATCGCAGTTCCCGACTTGTAATGGTGAAAAACACAGCATCTCACTAAGTGACATTGTTTAATGCGGTTTTAGCGCGGTTCATATCTTAACCTAACCTAACCTAACCTAACCCAACCTAACCTAACCTAACCTTACCTAACCCAACCTAACCTAACCTAACCTAACCTAACCAAGCCTTACCTAACATAACCTAACCTAACCTAACCTAACCAAACCTAACCTAACCTAACGTAACCTAACCTAACCTAACCTAACCTAACCTAACGACGTTTGGAAGCGCTTTCACATTAGATATCGCAGTTCCCGACTTGTAATGGTGAAAAACACTGCATCTCACTAAGTGACATTGTTTAATGCGGTTTTACGACGGTTCGTATCTTAACCTAACCTAACATTCGTACTTGTATTGAAAAACGCTCTATTACACTGTTTCGTTCACAATTACGATATTTGCATAACCTCACAGTTTTTCACCGACTTATTGCAGTACAGAACGCTGTATCTCGCTAAATGACATTGCTCTTTGAGGTTTCACGATGCTTGCATGCGCTTTAACGAGAATATCACAATATAGCAGTTTCGCACTTGTAACGGTAGAACACGCAGTATTTGGCTTGTTCATGCCGTTTTGTGTGCTTTCACAACATTTCACCTATCGCAGTTTAATACTCGCAATAAAACAACACTATCTCGTTAGATGACGTCGTTTTTGGTGATCTCACGACGCTACCTAGCTTATACTAACCTAACCTAACTTAACCTTCGCACTTCTATCGTTAGAAAACGTTTTACTCGCAACTTTACAATGTTTTCTACAAGATTACGACGGTTTCATGCGCTTTCACATTAGATATCGTAGTTCCCGACTTGTAATGTTGAAAAACACTACATCTCACTAAGTGACATTGTTTAAAGCGGTTTTACGACGGTTGATATGTCAACCTAACCTAATATTCGCACTTGTATCTAAAGGCGCTCAATTACACTGTTTCGTTCACAATTACGATATTTGCTTGACCTCACAGTTTCTCACCAACTTATTACAGTACAGAACGCTGTATCTCGCTAAATGACATCGTTCTTCAAGGTTTCACGATACTTGCATGCGCTTTAACGAGAATATCACAATAAAGCAGTTTCGCACTTGTAACGGCACAAAACGCAGTATCTGGCTAGTTCATGCCATTTTGTGTGCTTTCACAATATTTCACCTATCGCAGTTTCGTACTCGCAATAAAACAACACTATCTCGTTAGATGGCATCGTTTTTGGTGGTTTCACGACGCTACGTAGCTCAAACTAACCTAACCTTCGCACTTCAATCGTTAGAAAACGTTTTATTCGCTACTTTACAATGTTTTCTACAAGATTACGACGGTTTCATGCGCTTTCACATTAGATATCGCAGTTCCCGACTTGTAATGGTGAAAAACACAGCATCTCACTAAGTGACATTGTTTAATGCGGTTTTAGCGCGGTTCATATCTTAACCTAACCTAACCTTACCTAACCCAACCTAACCTAACCTAACCTAATCAAACCTTACCTAACATACCCTAACCTAACCTAACCTAACCAAACCTAACCTAACCTAACCTAACGTAACCTAACCTAACCTAACCTAACCTAACCTAACATAACCTAACGACGTTTGCAAGCGCTTTCACATTAGATATCGCAGTTCCCGACTTGTAATGGTGAAAAACACTGCATCTCACTAAGTGACATTCTTTAATGTGGTTTTACGACGGTTCATATCTTAACCTAACCTAACATTCGCACTTGTATCTAAAAACGCTCTATTACACTGTTTTGTTCCCAATTACGATATTTGCATAACCTCATAGTTTTTCACCAACTTATTGCAGTACAGAACGCTGTATCTCGCTAAATGACATTTTTTTTTAAGGTTTCACGATGCTTGCATGCGCTTTAACGAGAATATCACAATATAGCAGTTTCGCACTTGTAACGGTAGAACACGCAGTATTTGGCTTGTTCATGCCGTTTTGTGTGCTTTCACAACATTTCACCTATCGCAGTTTAATACTCGCAATAAAACAACACTATCTCGTTAGATGACGTCGTTTTTGGTAGTTTCACGACGCTACCTAGCTTAAACTAACCTAACCTAACCTTCGCACTTCTATCGTTAGAAAACGTTTTACTCGCAACTTTACAATGTTTTCTACAAGATTACGACGGTTTCATGCGCTTTCACATTAGATATTGTAGTTCCCGACTTGTAATGTTGAAAAACACTACATCTCACTAAGTGACATTGTTTAATGCGGTTTTACGACGGTTCATACCTTAACCTAACGTAACCTAACCTAACCTAACCTAACCTTACCTAACCTAACCTAACCTAACCTAACCCAACCCAACCCAACCCAACCTAACCTAACCTATTATCCTTACCTAACCTAACCTAACCTAACGTAACCTAACCTAACGTAACCTAACGTAACCTAACCTAACCTAACGTAGCCTAACCTAACCTAACCTAACCCAACCTAACCTAACCTAACCTAGCCCAACTCAACCCAACCTAACCTAATCTAACCTAACCTAACCTAACCTAACCTAACCTAACCTAACGACGGTTGCAAGCGCTTTCACATTAGATATAGCAGTTCCCGACTTGTAATGGTGAAAAACACTGCATCTCACTAAGTGACATTGTTCAATGCGGTTTTAGCGCGGTTCATATCTTAACCTAACCTAACCTAACCTAACCCAACCTAACCTAACCTTACCTAACCCAACCTAACCTAACCTAACCTAACCTAACCAAACCTTACCTAACATAACCTAACCTAACCTAACCTAACCTAACCTAACGACGGTTGCAAGCGCTTTCACATTAGATATCGCAGTTCCCGACTTGTAATGGTGAAAAACACTGCATCTCACTAAGTGACATTGTTTAATGTGGTTTTACGACGGTTCATATCTTAACCTAACCTAACATTCGCACTTGTATCTAAAAACGCTCTATTACACTGTTTTGTTCACAATTACGATATTTGCATAACCTCACAGTTTTTCACCGACTTATTGCAGTACAGAACGCTGTATCTCGCTAAATGACATTGCTCTTTAAGGTTTCACGATGCTTGCATGCGCTTTAACGAGAATATCACAATATAGCAGTTTCGCACTTGTAACGGTAGAACACGCAGTATTTGGCTTGTTCATGCCGTTTTGTGTGCTTTCACAACATTTCACCTATCGCAGTTTAATACTCGCAATAAAACAACACTATCTCGTTAGATGACGTCGTTTTTGGTGATCTCACGACGCTACCTAGCTTATACTAACCTAACCTAACTTAACCTTCGCACTTCTATCGTTAGAAAACGTTTTACTCGCAACTTTACAATGTTTTCTACAAGATTACGACGGTTTCATGCGCTTTCACATTAGATATCGTAGTTCCCGACTTGTAATGTTGAAAAACACTACATCTCACTAAGTGACATTGTTTAATGCGGTTTTACGACGGTTGATATGTCAACCTAACCTAATATTCGCACTTGTATCTAAAGGCGCTCAATTACACTGTTTCGTTCACAATTACGATATTTGCTTGACCTCACAGTTTCTCACCAACTTATTACAGTACAGAACGCTGTATCTCGCTAAATGACATCGTTCTTTAAGGTTTCACGATACTTGCATGCGCTTTAACGAGAATATCACAATAAAGCAGTTTCGCACTTGTAACGGCACAAGACGCAGTATCTGGCTAGTTCATGCCATTTTGTGTGCTTTCACAATATTTCACCTATCGCAGTTTCGTACTCGCAATAAAACAACACTATCTCGTTAGATGGCATCGTTTTGGGTGGTTTCACGACGCTACGTAGCTAAAACTAACCTAGCCTTCGCACTTCTATCGTTAGAAAACGTTTTATTCGCTACTTTACAATGTTTTCTACAAGATTACGACGGTTTCATGCGCTTTCACATTAGATATCGCAGTTCCCGACTTGTAATGGTGAAAAACACAGCATCTCACTAAGTGACATTGTTTAATGCGGTTTTAGCGCGGTTCATATCTTAACCTAACCTAACCTAACCTAACCCAACCTAACCTAACCTAACCTTACGTAACCCAACCTAACCTAACCTAACCTAACCAAGCCTTACCTAACATAACCTAACCTAACCTAACCTAACCAAACCTAACCCAACGTAACCTAACCTAACCTAACCTAACCTAACCTAACGACGTTTGGAAGCGCTTTCACATTAGATATCGCAGTTCCCGACTTGTAATGGTGAAAAACACTGCATCTCACTAAGTGACATCGTTTAATGTGGTTTTACGACGGTTCATATCTTAACCTAACCTAACATTCGCACTTGTATCTAAAAACGCTCTATAACACTGTTTTGTTCACAATTACGATATTTGCATAACCTCACAGTTTTTCACCAACTTATTGCAGTACAGAACGCTGTATCTCGCTAAATGACATTGTTCTTTAAGGTTTCACAATGCTTGCATGCGCTTTAACGAGAATATCACAATATAGCAGTTTCGCACTTGTAACGGTAGAACACGCAGTAATTGGCTTGTTCATGCCGTTTTGTGTGCTTTCACAACATTTCACCTATCGCAGTTTATTACTCGCAATAAAACAACACTATCTCGTTAGATGACGTCGTTTTTGGTAGTTTCACGACGCTACCTAGCTTAAACTAACCTAACCTAACCTAACCTTCGCACTTCTATCGTGAGAAAACGTTTTACTCGCAACTTTACAATGTTTTCTACAAGATTACGACGGTTTCATGCGCTTTCACATTAGATATCGTAGTTCCCGACTTGTAATGTTGAAAAACACTACATCTCACTAAGTGACATTGTTTAATGCGGTTTTACGACGGTTCATACCTTAACCTAACGTAACCTAACCTAACCTAACCTAACCTTACTTAACCTAACCTAACCTAACCTAAACCAACCCAACCCAACCTAACCTAACCTAACCTAACCTAACCCAACCCAACCCAACCTAACCTAACCTAACCTAACCTAAACTAACCTAACCCAACCTAACCTAACCTAACCTAACCTAACCTAACGCAACTCAACCCAACCTAACCTAATCTAACCTAACCTAACCTAACCTAACCAAACCTAACCTAACCTAACCTAACCTAACGACGGTTGCAAGCGCTTTCACATTAGATATCGCAGTTCCCGACTTGTAATGGTGAAAAACACTGCATCTCACTAAGTGACATTGTTTAATGTGGTTTTACGACGGTTCATATCTTAACCTAACCTAACATTCGCACTTGTATCTAAAAACGCTCTATTACACTGTTTTGTTCACAATTACGATATTTGCATAACCTCACAGTTTTTCACCAACTTATTGCAGTACAGAACGCTGTATCTCGCTAAATGACTTTGTTCTTTAAGGTTTCACGATGCTTGCATGCGCTTTAACGAGAATATCACAATATAGCAGTTTTGCACTTGTAACGGTAGAACACGCAGTATTTGGCTTGTTCATGCCGTTTTGTGTGCTTTCACAACATTTCACCTATCGCAGTTTAATACTCGCAATAAAACAACACTATCTCGTTAGATGAAGTCCTTTTTGGTGATCTCACGACGCTACATAGCTTAAACTAACATAACTCAAGCTAACCTTCGCACTTCTATCGTTAGAAAACGTTTTACTCGCATTTTTACAATGTTTTCTACAAAATTACGACGGTTTCATGCGCTTTCACATTAGATATCGTAGTTCCCGACTTGTAATGTTGAAAAACACTACATCTCACTAAGTGACATTGTTTATTGCGGTTTTACGACGGTTGATATCTCAACCTAACCTAACATTCGCACTTGTATCTAAATACGCTCAATTACACTGTTTCGTTCACAATTACGATATTTGCTTGACCTCACAGTTTCTCACCAACTTATTACAGTACAGAACGCTGTATCTCGCTAAATGACATCGTTCTTTAAGGTTTCACGATACTTGCATGTGCTTTAACGAGAATATCACAATAAAGCAGTTTCGCACTTGTAACGGCACAAGACGCAGTATCTGGCTAGTTCATGCCATTTTGTGTGCTTTCAAAATATTTCACCTATCGCAGTTTTGTACTCGCAATAAAACATCACTATCTCATTAGATGACATCGTTTTTGGTGGTTTCACGACGCTACCTAGCTCAAACTAACCTAACCTTCGCACTTCTATCGTTAGAAAACGTTTTATTCGCTACTTTACAATGTTTTCTACAAGATTACGACGGTTTCATGCGCTTTCACATTAGATATCGCAGTTCCCGACTTGTAATGGTGAAAAACACAGCATCTCACTAAGTGACATTGTTTATTGCGGATTTAGCGCGGTTCATATCTTAACCTAACCTAACCTAACCTAACCTAACCTAACCTTACATAACCCAACCTAACCTAACCTAACCTAACCAAACCTTACCTAACATACCCTAACCTAACCTAACCTAACCAAACCTAACCTAACCTAACCTAACGTAACCTAACCTAACCTAACATAACCTAACGACGTTCGCAAGCGCTTTCACATTAGATATCGCAGTTCCCGACTTGTAATGGTGAAAAACACTGCATCTCACTAAGTGACATTGTTTAATGTGGTTTCACGACGGTTCATATCTTAACCTAACCTAACATTCGCACTTGTATCTAAAAACGCTCTATTACACTGTTTTGTTCACAATTACGATATTTGCATAACCTCACAGTTTTTCACCAACTTATTGCAGTACAGAACGCTGTATCTCGCTAAATGACATTTTTCTTTAAGCTTTCACGATGCTTGCATGCCCTTTAACGAGAATATCACAATATAGCAGTTTCGCACTTGTAACGGTAAAACACGCAGTATTTGGCTTGTTCATGCCGTTTTGTGTGCTTTCACAACATTTCACCTATCGCAGTTTAATACTCGCAATAAAACAACACTATCTCGTTAGATGACGTCGTTTTTGGTAGTTTCACGACGCTACCTAGCTTAAACAAACCTAACCTAACCTAACCTTCGCACTTCTATCGTTAGAAAACGTTTTACTCGCAACTTTACAATGTTTTCTACAAGATTACGACGGTTTCATGCGCTTTCACATTAGATATTGTAGTTCCCGACTTGTAATGTTGAAAAACACTACATCTCACTAAGTGACATTGTTTAATGTGGTTTTACGACGGTTCATACCTTAACCTAACGTAACCTAACCTAACCTAACCTAACCTTACCTAACCTAACCTAACCTAACCTAACCCAACCCAACCCAACCCAACCTAACCTAACATAACCTAACCTAACCTTACCTAACCTAACCAAATTATCCTTACCTAACCTAACCTAACCTAACGTAACCTAACCTAACGTAACCTAACGTAACCTAACCTAACCTAACGTAGCCTAACCTAACCTAACCTAACCCAACCTAACCTAACCTAACCTAACCTAGCCCAACTCAACCCAACCTAACCTAATCTAACCTAACCTAACCTAACCTAACCTAACGACGGTTGCAAGCGCTTTCACATTAGATATAGCAGTTCCCGACTTGTAATGGTGAAAAACACAGCATCTCACTAAGTGACATTGTTTAATGCGGTTTTAGCGCGGTTCATATCTTAACCTAACCTAACCTAACCTAACCCAACCTAACCTAACCTTACCTAACCCAACCTAACCTAACGTAACCTAACCAAACCTTACCTAACATAACCTAACCTAACCTAACCTAACCAAACCTAACCTAACGTAACCTAACCTAACCTAACCTAACCTAACCTAACGACGTTTGCAAGCGCTTTCACATTAGATATCGCAGTTCCCGACTTGTAATGGTGAAAAACACTGCATCTCACTAAGTGACATTGTTTAATGTGGTTTTACGACGGTTCATATCTTAACCTAACCTAAAATTCGCACTTGTATCTAAAAACGCTCTATAACACTGTTTTGTTCACAATTACGATATTTGCATAACCTCACAGTTTTTCACCAACTTATTGCAGTACAAAACGCTGTATCTCGCTAAATGACATTGTTCTTTAAGGTTTCACAATGCTTGCATGCGCTTTAACGAGAATATCACAATATAGCAGTTTCGCACTTGTAACGGTAGAACACGCAGTATTTGGCTTGTTCATGCCGTTTTGTGTGCTTTTACAACATTTCACCTATCGCAGTTTAATACTCGCAATAAAACAACACTATCTCGTTAGATGACGTCGTTTTTGGTAGTTTCACGACGCTACCTAGCTCAAACTAACCTAACCTAACCTAACCTTCGCACTTGTATCGTTAGAAAACGTTTTACTCGCAACTTTACAATGTTTTCTACAAGATTACGACGGTTTCATGCGCTTTCACATTAGATATCGTAGTTCCCGACTTGTAATGTTGAAAAACACTACATCTCACTAAGTGACATTGTTTAATGCGGTTTTACGACGGTTCATACCTTAACCTAACGTAACCTAACCTAACCTAACCTAACCTTACTTAACCTAACCTAACCTAACCTAACCCAATCCAACCCAACCCAACCTAACCTAACCTAACCTAACCTAACCTAACCCAACCCAACCCAACCTAACCTAACCTAACCTAAACTAACCTAACCCAACCTAACCTAACCTAACCTAACCCAACTCAACCCAACCTAACCTAATCTAACCTAACCTAACCTAACCTAACCAAACCTAACCTAACCTAACCTAACCTAACCTAACGACGGTTGCAAGCGCTTTCACATTAGATATCGCAGTTCCCGACTTGTAATGGTGAAAAACACTGCATCTCACTAAGTGACATTGTTTTTTGTGGTTTTACGACGGTTCATATCTTAACCTAACCTAACATTCGCACTTGTATCTAAAAACGCTCTATTACACTGTTTTGTTCACAACTACGATATTTGCATAACCTCACAGTTTTTCACCAACTTATTGCAGTACAGAACGCTGTATCTCGCTAAATGTCTTTGTTCTTTAAGGTTCCACGATGCTTGCATGCGCTTTAACGAGAATATCACAATATAGCAGTTTCGCACTTGTAACGGTAGAACACGCAGTATTTGGCTTGTTCATGCCGTTTTGTGTGCTTTCACAACATTTCACCTATCGCAGTTTAATACTCGCAATAAAACAACACTATCTCGTTAGATGACGTCGTTTTTGGTAGTTTCACGACGCTACCTAGCTTAAACTAACCTAACCTAACCTAACCTTCGCACTTCTATCGTTAGAAAACGTTTTACTCGCAACTTTACAATGTTTTCTACAAGATTACGACGGTTTCATGCGCTTTCACATTAGATATTGTAGTTCCCGACTTGTAATGTTGAAAAACACTACATCTCACTAAGTGACATTGTTTAATGTGGTTTTACGACGGTTCATACCTTAACCTAACGTAACCTAACCTAACCTAACCTAACCTTACCTAACCTAACCTAACCTAACCTAACCCAACCCAACCCAACCCAACCTAACCTAACATAACCTAACCTAACCTTACCTAACCTAACCAAATTATCCTTACCTAACCTAACCTAACCTAACGTAACCTAACCTAACGTAACCTAACGTAACCTAACCTAACCTAACGTAGCCTAACCTAACCTAACCTAACCCAACCTAACCTAACCTAACCTAACCTAGCCCAACTCAACCCAACCTAACCTAATCTAACCTAACCTAACCTAACCTAACCTAACGACGGTTGCAAGCGCTTTCACATTAGATATAGCAGTTCCCGACTTGTAATGGTGAAAAACACAGCATCTCACTAAGTGACATTGTTTAATGCGGTTTTAGCGCGGTTCATATCTTAACCTAACCTAACCTAACCTAACCCAACCTAACCTAACCTTACCTAACCCAACCTAACCTAACGTAACCTAACCAAACCTTACCTAACATAACCTAACCTAACCTAACCTAACCAAACCTAACCTAACGTAACCTAACCTAACCTAACCTAACCTAACCTAACGACGTTTGCAAGCGCTTTCACATTAGATATCGCAGTTCCCGACTTGTAATGGTGAAAAACACTGCATCTCACTAAGTGACATTGTTTAATGTGGTTTTACGACGGTTCATATCTTAACCTAACCTAAAATTCGCACTTGTATCTAAAAACGCTCTATAACACTGTTTTGTTCACAATTACGATATTTGCATAACCTCACAGTTTTTCACCAACTTATTGCAGTACAAAACGCTGTATCTCGCTAAATGACATTGTTCTTTAAGGTTTCACAATGCTTGCATGCGCTTTAACGAGAATATCACAATATAGCAGTTTCGCACTTGTAACGGTAGAACACGCAGTATTTGGCTTGTTCATGCCGTTTTGTGTGCTTTTACAACATTTCACCTATCGCAGTTTAATACTCGCAATAAAACAACACTATCTCGTTAGATGACGTCGTTTTTGGTAGTTTCACGACGCTACCTAGCTCAAACTAACCTAACCTAACCTAACCTTCGCACTTGTATCGTTAGAAAACGTTTTACTCGCAACTTTACAATGTTTTCTACAAGATTACGACGGTTTCATGCGCTTTCACATTAGATATCGTAGTTCCCGACTTGTAATGTTGAAAAACACTACATCTCACTAAGTGACATTGTTTAATGCGGTTTTACGACGGTTCATACCTTAACCTAACGTAACCTAACCTAACCTAACCTAACCTTACTTAACCTAACCTAACCTAACCTAACCCAATCCAACCCAACCCAACCTAACCTAACCTAACCTAACCTAACCTAACCCAACCCAACCCAACCTAACCTAACCTAACCTAAACTAACCTAACCCAACCTAACCTAACCTAACCTAACCCAACTCAACCCAACCTAACCTAATCTAACCTAACCTAACCTAACCTAACCAAACCTAACCTAACCTAACCTAACCTAACCTAACGACGGTTGCAAGCGCTTTCACATTAGATATCGCAGTTCCCGACTTGTAATGGTGAAAAACACTGCATCTCACTAAGTGACATTGTTTTTTGTGGTTTTACGACGGTTCATATCTTAACCTAACCTAACATTCGCACTTGTATCTAAAAACGCTCTATTACACTGTTTTGTTCACAACTACGATATTTGCATAACCTCACAGTTTTTCACCAACTTATTGCAGTACAGAACGCTGTATCTCGCTAAATGTCTTTGTTCTTTAAGGTTCCACGATGCTTGCATGCGCTTTAACGAGAATATCACAATATAGCAGTTTCGCACTTGTAACGGTAGAACACGCAGTATTTGGCTTGTTCATGCCGTTTTGTGTGCTTTCACAACATTTCACCTATCGCAGTTTAATACTCGCAATAAAACAACACTATCTCGTTAGATGACGTCGTTTTTGGTAGTTTCACGACGCTACCTAGCTTAAACTAACCTAACCTAACCTAACCTTCGCACTTCTATCGTTATAAAACGTTTTACTCGCAACTTTACAATGTTTTCTACAAGATTACGACGGTTTCATGCGCTTTCACATTAGATATTGTAGTTCCCGACTTGTAATGTTGAAAAACACTACATCTCACTAAGTGACATTGTTTAATGCGGTTTTACGACGGTTCATACCTTAACCTAACGTAACCTAACCTAACCTAACCTAACCCAACCCAACCCAACCTAACCTAACATAACCTAACCTAACCTTACCTAACCTAACCAAATTATCCTTACCTAACCTAACCTAACCTAACGTAACCTAACGTAACCTAACCTAACCTAACGTAGCCTAACCTAACCTAACCTAACCCAACCTAACCTAACCTAACCTAACCTAGCCCAACTCAACCCAACCTAACCTAATCTAACCTAACCTAACCTAACCTAACCTAACCTAACGACGGTTGCAAGCGCTTTCACATTAGATATAGCAGTTCCCGACTTGTAATGGTGAAAAATACAGCATCTCACTAAGTGGCATTGTTTAATGCGGTTTTAGCGCGGTTCATATCTTAACCTAACCTAACCTAACCTAACCCAACCTAACCTAACCTTACCTAACCCCACCTAACCTAACCTAACCTAACCAAACCTTACCTAACATAACCTAACCTAATCTAACCTAACCTAACCTAACCTAACCAAACCTAACCTAACCTAACCTAACCTAACCTAACGACGGTTGCAAGCGCTTTCACATTAGATATCGCAGTTCCCGACTTGTAATGGTGAAAAACACTGCATCTCACTAAGTGACATTGTTTATAGTGGTTTTACGACGGTTCATATCTTAACCTAACCTAACATTCGCACTTGTATCTAAAAACGCTCTATTACACTGTTTTGTTCACAATTACGATATTTGCATAACCTCACAGTTTTTCACCAACTTATTGCAGTACAGAACGCTGTATCTCGCTAAATGACTTTGTTCTTTAAGGTTTCACGATGCTTGCATGCGCTTTAACGAGAATATCACAATATAGCAGTTTCGCACTTGTAACGGTAGAACACGCAGTATTTGGCTTGTTCATGCCGTTTTGTGTGCTTTCACAACATTTCACCTATCGCAGTTTATTACTCGCAATAAAACAACACTATCTCGTTAGATGACGTCGTTTTTGGTAGTTTCACGACGCTACCTAGCTTAAACTAACCTAACCTAACCTAACCTTCGCACTTCTATCGTTAGAAAAGTTTTACTCGCAACTTTACAATGTTTTCTACAAGATTACGACGGTTTCATGCGCTTTCACATTAGATATCGTAGTTCCCGAGTTGTAATGTTGAAAAACACTACATATCACTAAGTGACATTGTTTAATGCGGTTTTACGACGGTTCATACCTTAACCTAACGTAACCTAACCTAACCTAACCTAACCTAACCCAACCCAACCCACCCTAACCTAACCTAACCTAACCTAACCTAAACTAACCTAACCCATCCTAACCTAACCTAACCTAACCTAACCCAACTCAACCCAACCTAACCTAATCTAACCTAACCTAACCTAACCTAACCTAACCAAACCTAACCTAAACCTAACCTAACCTAACCTAACCTAACGACGGTTGCAAGCGCTTTCACATTAGATATCGCAGTTCCCGACTTGTAATGGTGAAAAAGACTGCATCTCACTAAGCGACATTGTTTAATGTGGTTTTACGACGGTTCATATCTTAACCTAACCTAACATTCGCACTTGTATCTAAAAACGCTCTATTACACTGTTTTGTTCACAATTACGATATTTGCATAACCTGACAGTTTTTCACCGACTTATTGCAGTACAGAACGCTGTATCTCGCTAAATGACATTGTTCTTCAAGGTTTCACGATGCTTGCATGCGCTTTAACGAGAATATCACAATATAGCAGTTTCGCACTTGTTACCGTAGAACACGCAGTATTTGGCTTGTTCATGCCGTTTTGTGTGCTTTCACAACATTTCACCTATCGCAGTTTAATACTCGCAATAAAACAACACTATCTCGTTAGATGACGTCGTTTTTGGTAGTTTCACGACGCTACCTAGCTTAAACTAACCTAACCTAACCTAACCTTCGCACTTCTATCGTTAGAAAACGTTTTACTCGCAACTTTACAATGTTTTCTACAAGATTACGACGGTTTGATGCGCTTTCACATTAGATATCGTAGTTCCCGACTTGTAATGTTGAAAAACACTACATCTCACTAAGTGACATTGTTTAATGCGGTTTTACGACGGTTGATATGTCAACCTAACCTAACATTCGCACTTGTATCTAAAGGCGCTCAATTACACTGTTTCGTTCACAATTACGATATTTGCTTGACCTCACAGTTTCTCACCAACTTATTACAGTACAGAACGCTGTATCTCGCTAAATGACATCGTTCTTTAAGGTTTCACGATACTTGCATGCGCTTTAACGAGAATATCACAATAAAGCAGTTTCGCACTTGTAACGGCACAAGACGCAGTATCTGGCTAGTTCATGCCATTTTGTGTGCTTTCACAATATTTCACCTATCGCAGTTTCGTACTCGCAATAAAACAACACTATCTCGTTAGATGGCATCGTTTTTGGTGGTTTCACGACGCTACGTAGCTCAAACTAACCTAACCTTCGCACTTCTATCGTTAGAAAACGTTTTATTCGCTACTTTACAATGTTTTCTACAAGATTACGACGGTTTCAAACGCTTTCACATTAGATATCGCAGTTCCTTACTTGTAATGGTGAAAAACACAGCATCTCACTAAGTGACATTGTTTATTGCGGTTTTAGCGCGGTTCATATCTTAACCTAACCTAACCTAACCTAACATAATTTAACCTAACCTAACCTTACCTAACCCAAACTAACCTAACCTAACCAAACCTTACCTAACATAACCTAACCTAACCTAACGTAACCAAACCTAACCTAACCTAACCTACCCTAACCTATCCTAACGACGTTTGCAAGCGCTTTCACATTAGATATCGCAGTTCCCGACTTGTAATGGTGAAAAACACTGCATCTCACTAAGTGACATTGTTTAATGCGGTTTTACGACGGTTCATATCTTAACCTAACCTAACCTTCGCATTTGTATTGAAAAACGCTCTATTACACTGTTTCGTTCACAATTACGATATTTGCATAACCTCACAGTTTTTCACCAACTTATTGCAGTACAGAACGCTGTATCTCGCTAAACGACATCGTTCTTTAAGGTTTCACGATGCTTGCATGCGCTTCAACGAGAATATCACATTATAGCAGTTTCGCACTTGTAACGGTACAACACGCAGTATCTGGCTTGTTCATGCCGTTTTGTGTACTTTCACAACATTTCACCTATTGCAGTTTCGTACATGCAATAAAACAACACTATCTCGTTAGATGACGTCCTTTTTGGTGGTCTCACGACGCTACGTAGCTCAAACTAACCTAACCTTCGCACTTCTATCGTTAGAAAACGTTTTATTCGCTACTTTACAATGTTTTCTACAAGATTACGACGGTTTCATGCGCTTTCACATTAGATATCGCAGTTCCTGACTTGTAATGGTGAAAAACACAGCATCTCACTAAGTGACATTGTTTAATGCGGTTTTAGCGCGGTTCATATCTTAACCTAACCTAACCTAACCTAACATAATTTAACCTAACCTAACCTTACCTAACCCAAACTAACCTAACCTAACCAAACCTTACATAACATAACCTAACCTAACCTAACCTAACCTAACCAAACCAAACCTAACCTAACCTAACCTAACCTACCCTAACCTATCCTAACGACGTTTGCAAGCGCTTTCACATTAGATATCGCAGTTCCCGACTTGTAATGGTGAAAAACACTGCATCTCACTAAGTGACATTGTTTAATGCGGTTTTACGACGGTTCATATCTTAACCTAACCTAACCTTCGCATTTGTATTGAAAAACGCTCTATTACACTGTTTCGTTCACAATTACGATATTTGCATAACCTCACAGTTTTTCACCAACTTATTGCAGTACAGAACGCTGTATCTCGCTAAACGACATCGTTCTTTAAGGTTTCACGATGCTTGCATGCGCTTCAACGAGAATATCACATTATAGCAGTTTCGCACTTGTAACGGTACAACACGCAGTATCTGGCTTGTTCATGCCGTTTTGTGTACTTTCACAACATTTCACCTATTGCAGTTTCGTACATGCAATAAAACAACACTATCTCGTTAGATGACGTCCTTTTTGGTGGTCTCACGACGCTACATAGCTTAAACTAACATAACTCAACCTAATATAACCTTCGCACTTCTATCGTTAGAAAACGTTTTACTCGCTACTTTACATTGCTCTCTACAACATTACGACAGTTTCATGCGCTTTCACAATAGATATCGCAGTTCCCGACTTGTAATGGTGAAAAACACTGCATCTCACTTAGTGACATTGTTTCATGCGGTTTTACGACGGTTCATATCTTAACCTAACCTAACGTTCGCACTTGTATCTAAAAACGCTCTATTACACTGTTTCGTTCACAGTTACGATATTTGCATGACCTCACAGTTTTTTACCAACTTATTACAGTACAGAACGCTGTCTCTCGATAAATGACATCATTCTTTAAGGTTTCACGATGCTTGCATGCGCTTTACCGAGAATATCACAACATAGCAGTTTCGCACTTGTAACGGTACAACACGCAGTATTTGGCTTGTTCATGCCGTTTTGTGTGCTTTCACAACATTTTACCTATCGCAGTTTCGTACTCGCAATAAAACAACACTATCTCGTTAGATGACGTCGTTTTTCGTGGTTTCACGATGCTACCTAGCTTAAACTAACATAACTCAACCTAACATAACCTTCGCACTTCTATCGTTAGAAAACGTTTTACTCGCTACTTTACATTGCTTTCTACAACATTACGACGGTTTCAAGCGCTTTCACATTAGATATCGCAGTTCCCAACTTGTAAAGGTGAAAAACACTGCATCTCACTAAGTGACATTGTTTAATGCGGTTTTACGACGGTTCATACTTTAACCTAACCTAACCTAACCTAACCTAACCTAACCTTACCTAATCTAACCTAACCTAACCTAACCCAACCCAACCCAACCTAACCTAACCTAACCTAACCTAAACTAACCTAACCCAACCTAACCTGACCTAACCTAACCCAACCTAACCCAACCCAACCCAACCTAACCTAACCTAAGCTAACCTAACCTAACCTAACCAAACCTAACCTAACCTAACCTAACGTAACCTAACCTAACCTAACCTATTCTAACGTAACCAAAGCTTACCTGACCTAACCTAACCTAACGTAACCAAACCTAACCTAACATATCCTAACGTAACCTAACCTAACCTAACCTAACCTAACGTAACCTAACCTAACCTAACCCAACCTAACCCAACCTAACCCAACCCAACCCAACCCAACAAAACCCAACCCAACCTAACCTAACCTAACCTAACCTAACCTTACCTAACCTAACCAAATTAGTCTTACCTAACCTAACCTAACCTAACGTAACCTAACCTAACGTACCCTAACGTAACCTAACCTAACCTAACCTAACCCAACCTAACCCAACCTAACCTAACCTAACCTAACCCAACTCAACCCAACCTAACCTAATCTAACCTAACCTAACCTAACCTAACCAAACCTAACCTAACCTAACCTAACCTAACCTAACGACGGTTGCAAGCGCTTTAACATTATATATCGCAGTTCCCGAGTTGTAATGGTGAGAAACGCTGCATCTCACTAAGTGACATTGTTTAAGGCGGTTTTACGACGGTTCATATCTTAACCTAACCTAACATTCGCACTTGTATCTAAAAACGCTCTATTACACTGTTTCGTTCACAATTACGATATTTGCATAACCTCACAGTTTTTCACCAACTTATTGCAGTACAGAACACTGTATCTCGCTAAATGACATTGTTCTTTGAGGTTTCACGATGCTTGCTGCGCTTTAACGAGAATATCACATTATTGCAGTTTCGCACTTGTAACGGCACAAGACGCAGTATCTGGCTAGTTCATGCCATTTTGTGTGCTTTCCCAATATTTCACCTATCGCAGTTTTGTACTCGCAATAAAACATCACTATCTCGTTAGATGACATCGTTTTTGGTGGTTTCACGACGCTACCTAGCTCAAACTAACCTAACCTTCGCACTTCTATCGTTAGAAAACGTTTTATTCGCTACTTTACAATGTTTTCTACAAGATTACGACGGTTTCATGCGCTTTCACATTAGATATCGCAGTTCCCGACTTGTAATGGTGAAAAACACAGCATCTCACTAAGTGACATTGTTTAATGTGAATTTAGCGCGGTTCATATCTTAACCTAACCTAACCTAACCTAACCTAATTTAACCTAACCTAACCTTACCTAACCCAAACTAACCTAACCTAACCAAACCTTACCTAACATAACCTAACCTAACCTAATCTAACCAAACCTAACCTTACCTAACCTAACCTAACCTAACCTAACCTATCCTAACGACGTTTGCAAGCGCTTCCACATTAGATATCGCAGTTCCCGACTTGTAATGGTGAAAAACACTGCATCTCACTAAGTGACATTGTTTAATGCGGTTTTACGACGGTTCATATCTTAACCTAACCTAACCTTCGCACTTGTATTGAAAAACGCTCTATTACACTTTTTCGTTCACAATTACGATATTTGCATAACCTCACAGTTTTTCACCAACTTATTGCAGTACAGAACGCTGTAACTCGCTAAACGACATCGTTCTTTAAGGTTTCACGATGCTTGCATGCGCTTCAACGAGAATATCACATTATAGCAGTTTCGCACTTGTAACGGTACAACACGCAGTATCTGGCTTGTTCATGCCGTTTTGTGTACTTTCACAACATTTCACCTATTGCAGTTTCGTACATGCAATAAAACAACACTATCTCGTTAGATGACGTCCTTTTTGGTGGTCTCACCACGCTACATAGCTTAAACTAACATAACTCAACCTAATATAACCTTCGCAGTTCTATCGTTAGAAAACGTTTTACTCGCTACTTTACAATGCTCTCTACAACATTACGACAGTTTCATGCACTTTCACAATAGATATCGCAGTTCCCGACTTGTAATGGTGAAAAACACTGCATCTCACTTAGTGACATTGTTTCATGCGGTTTTACGACGGTTCATATCTTAACCTAACCTAACGTTCGCACTTGTGTCTAAAAACGCTCTATTACACTTTTCCTTCACATTTAAGATATTTGCATGACCTCACAGTTTTTCTCCAACGTATTACAGTACAGAACGCTGTATATCGCTAAATGACATCATTCTTTAAGGTTTCACGATGCTTGCATGCGCTTTACCGAGAATATCACAACATAGCAGTTTCGCACTTGTAACGGTACAACACGCAGTATTTGGCTTGTTCATGCCGTTTTGTGAGCTTTCACAACATTTTACCTATCGCAGTTTTGTACTAGCAATAAAACAACACTATCTCGTTAGATGACGTCGTTTTTGGTGGTTTCACGACGCTACCTAGCTTAAACTAACATAACTCAACCTAACATAACCTTCGCACTTCTATCGTTAGAAAACGTTTTACTCGCTACTTTACATTGCTTTCTGCAACATTACGACGGTTTCAAGCGCTTTCACATTAGATATCGCAGTTCCCAACTTGTAAAGGTGAAAAACACTGCATCTCACTAAGTGACATTGTTTAATGCGGTTTTACGACGGTTCATACCTTAACCTAACGTAACCTAACCTAACCTAACCTAACCCAACCCAACCCAACCTAACCTAACCTAACCTAACCTAAACTAACCTAACCTAACCTAACCTAACCCAACCTAACCCAACCCAACCCAACCTAACCTAACCTAAGCTAACCTAACCTAACCTAACCTAACCAAACCTAACCTAACCTAACCTAACCTAACCTAACGTAACCTAGCCTAACCTAACCTATTCTAACGTAACCTGTCCTTACCTGACCTAACCTAACCTAACGTAACCTAACATAACCTAACATAACCTAACGTAACCTAACCTAACCTAACGTAACCTAACCTAACCTAACCCAACCTAACCCAACCCAACCCAACAACACCCAACCCAACCTAACCTAACCTAACCTAACCTTACCTAACCTAACCAAATTATCCTTACCTAACCTAACCTAACCTAACGTAACCTCACCTAACGTAACCTAACGTAACCTAACCTAACCTAACATAGCCTAACCTAACCTAACCTAACCCAACCTAACCTAACCTAACCTAACCTAACCTAGCCCAACTCAACCCAACCTAACCTAATCTAACCTAACCTAACCTAACCTAACCAAACCTAACCTAACCTAACCTAACCTAACCTAACGACGGTTGCAAGCGCTTTCAAATTAGATATAGCAGTTCCCGACTTGTAATGGTGAGAAACACTGCATCTCACTAAGTGACATTGTTTAATGCGGTTTTACGACGGTTCATATCCTAACCTAACCTAACATTCGCACTTGTATCTAAAAACGCTCTATTACACTGTTTCGTTCACAATTACGATATTTGCATAACCTCACAGTTTTTCACCAACTTATTGCAGTACAGAACGCTGTATTTCGCTAAATGACATTCCCTACTGAAAAAACCTATATAATTCCATACAGGATCCGTGTGCTTCAATACAGGGGTTACAGGAGCTAATACAGGAGCTGTACAGGAACCAAATGGGGGTAGATGGGTCTTATACAGGAGCTATATGGTGGTATGTAGGAGCTGAATGGGACCTGGACAGGACATATAGGGGTATGTAGGAGCTATACAGGCATTATGGGTTTGGTATGTAGGACTCTCATCTAGCACAATATAGGAGCTAATGGGGCTGAATGGGGGCCATACGTAGGACTTGATAGGGCTCAATGTCAACCTTGATAGTCAATGTAGTACATCAGTAAACTTATTAGACCAAATACCTAGGCATGCATAACATTTTTGTTTTTTTTGTGTGTTGAAAGGGCTAAAATACTAAGTTTTTCAGCTCCATTAGTTGGCTGTACACAACCTCAAGAAATAACCAATTTTAACTAGTTCATATCATGAGATGCAAATATGTGCAAAAGTATAACAGATAAGTATATCAGATAATTACCAAAGAACTTTATTTCATTTGATCACCTTAGTTGTACACGTGTTATATTTGCACAAATATTGCTGTTCAATTTATGAAAAAAAAAAGAATATTTTAAATGTTGTATTTGTGCAATGAATAATCTTTCTATGAGAAATCTCTAACAGAAAATAGTGAGTGAGTGATTTTCTATTATATGAACATACACAAGAAGATAAAAGACAATTAATCCTTATATTCAGGAGAGATATACCAAGCCGCGCTCACGTGCTCTGTCATTGAACCAAGGCACAAAGCACAAAGGGCCATGCAGGACTGCCAAGGAAGAGTGCGAATGAGCTCTACGAAGCTTGGACCTCGAGGAAAAAGTGCACAAGACACAGTCGAGAGGCAAGGCGTCTCTGTTATGACATAGCAATTGCGCTCTCTGGTCTAAACACACACAATGAAAAATATCGATTAAGTCTTAAATCTGTACAAGTACAAAATAATTACATACAAACACATTAAAAAGGTTTTGCAATACTGGTATTGTTGAAAGAAAACTACATCCAATATTCAGATCAATTTTCCATGCACTGCTCAAAACGGTCGATCTGAGAGTTTGGTTGGCTTCGCACAAGCTTGCTCACTTGTGAACGGTACTTGACTGTGTTTATTCCTCAGAATCAGAATAAGAGCAAATAATTATGAAATTTCGTTTGGTGTGCTTCCATCTGAGCCTTTGAAAACGGCTTATTGTACGTCTGCATCAAAGTATCTTCACCACTGGCCAACTAAGTATTTCTAATGCTACTCCTGTCTTACAACAAAATTGATTCAAATATACAGTTTAACTTTCAACACATTACTTTAAATAGTTGAATAAGTGTTTGGGTGGCACAAGCTTGCTTGCTTGTAAAATGTACTTGGCTGTGTTTATTGCTCAAAAGCTAAATAGGAGCAAATAGTTCTCAAGATTTTGTTTCGTGTGCTTTCATCTGGACCTTTGAAAACTTCTTGTTGTACGCATTCATATATCACATCATTCCAACTCAACAGCTAATGGTCACGATACTCATGTCTTGCAAACAAAAGTTGCTCAAGTTGTTGTTTTGAGCTTCCATGCATTACTTGAAAAGGTTGGCAAGAGTGTTTAGTGGCACAAGTTTTCCTCTTCGTGATACTTGGCTGGGCTATCACAGAGAAGGTGTACATTAGCAAATATTTCTCCACGATTTGTTTTGTGCGCTTTTGACTGAACCTTTCAAAACGGCTTGTTGTATGCTTGCATGTACAGCATCATGCCGATTGGACAGCTATTTACAACGGTACTCATGTCTTGCAAACAAAATGGGCTCAATTTTTCATTTTTAGTTTCCACGTATTGCTTTAAATGGTTGATGAGAATGTTATTGTGGCACAAGAATTCTTGTCTGTGATACTTGGCAGTGTTTATCACTCAGAAGGTGGACAAGAGGAAATAATTCTCCACGCTTTGTTTTGTGCGCTTCTATCTGAACCTTTTAAAACGTCTTGTTATATGCTTGCATGTACAGCATCATGCCCATTGGACAGCTATTCGCAATGGTACTCATGTCTTGCAAACAAAAGGGGCTCAATTTTTCATTTTGAGTTTCCAGGTATTGCTTGAAATGGTTCACGAGAGTGTTTTTGTGGCACAAGAATGCTTGTCTGTGATACTTGGCTGTGTTTATCACTCAGAAGGTGGACAAGAGGAATAATTCTCCACGCTTTGTTTTGTGCACTTCCATCTGAACTTTTCGAAACGTCTTGTTATATGCTTGCATGTACAGCATCATGCCCATTGGACAGCTATTCGCAATGGTACTCATGTCTTGCAAACAAAAGGGGCTCAATTTTTCATTTTGAGTTTCCACGTATTGCTTGAAATGGTTCATGAGAGTGTTTTTGTGGCACAAGAATGCTTGTCTGTGATACTTGGCTGTGTTTATCACTCAGAAGGTGGACAAGAGGAAATAATTCTTCACGCTTTGTTTTGTGCGCTTCCATCTGAACCTTTCAAAACGTCTTGTTATATGCTTGCATGTAAAGCATCATGCCCATTGGACAGTTTTTCGCAATAGTACTTATGTCTTGCAAATAAAAGGGGCTCAATTTTTCATTTTGAGTTTCCAGGTAATGCTTGAAATGGTTCATGAGAGTGTTTTTGTGGCACAAGAATGCTTGTCTGTGATACTTGGCTGTGTTTATCACTCAGAATGTCGACAAGAGGAAATAATTCTCCACGCTTTGTTTTGTGCGCTTCCATCTGAACCTTTCAAAACGTCTTCTTATATGCTTGCATGTACAGCATCATGCCCATTGGACAGCTATTCGCAATGGTACTCATGTCTTGCAAACAAAAGAGGCTCAATTTTTCATTTTGAGTTTCCACGTATTGCTTTAAATGGTTCTTGAGAATGTTGTTGTGGCACAAGAATTCTGTGATACTTGGCTGTGTCTATCACTGAGAAGGTGGACAAGAGGAAATAATTTTCCACACTTTGTTTTGTGTGCTTCTATCTGAACCCTTGAAAACAGCTTGTTGTACGGATTCATGTACCGCATCATCCCAACTGAACAGCTAATGGTCACGGTACTTATGTCTTGCAAAGAAGAGTGGCTCAAGTTGTTGTTTTGAGCTTCCACTCATTGCTTAAAATAGCTGACAAGAGTGTTTAGTGGCACAAACTTTCTTGTTCCTGACGCGTGCTATCACAGAGAAGGTGCACAATAGCAAATAATGCTCCACGCTTTGCTTTGTGCACAAGATGCTCATGTGCTGTGACATGAGTATTGTTACAAATAGCTGTCCAATGGGGATGATGCTGTACACGTAAGCGTGCAACAAGCCATTTTCAATGGTTCAGATGGAAGTGCACAAAACATAGCGTGGAGAATCATATGCTATTGTGCGCCTTCTCTGTGATAGCCCAGCCAAGTATCAGGATGAAGAAAGCTTGTGCCACCAAACACACTCATAAACCATTCAAAGCAATGCATGGAAGCTCAAAACAACGACTTGAGCCACTTTTGTTTGCATGACATGAGTATTTTGACCATTAGCTCTTCAGTTCGAATGATGTGGTGCACGAATTTGCATTGTTTGAAATATGTTATCTGAGTAATTGTGTGACACAAACTTGCGCATTTTCTGCTTGCCTGTTTTGAGTTTTCTTTAAAGACCTAGAAAACGTCATTTGAAGACATCTCTCTAATTTTATTGAGGGACGTAATCTTGCAGTGCCATGCAAGCATGGTTTAAAGAAAACATTGGTGTAGTGTAACTGCAGAGAGAATTCATTCTTCAAAGAATTGAAGAGAAGTGTCCAGTGTTAGCCCTTTTTATTTACTTTAAGGAAGTATTACACTCATAAAACAAAACCAAGAAATACTTTGTGTCAAGCTTGAATTTCCGTAATATGATGGCAATTGAGTCTTATAACTTGTGAATTCTTATGCGTCACTTTGACATCAGCATGTTAATATTGATTAGCACTCATGAGAAACACTGGATCCTAGCCAGCTAGGAGTCACATAGAGAAGCATACTGGTTTGTTTCTTGTTTAACTTATTATTAACAAGACTGTTAGTATATATTACTCATTTTGTTTTGCACACTTATGCATGGGTGTCAGTAAGGGGAAAAAATTAGGGTAGTTGTCCCCCTCAAGCCTCACTAGCACTTGCACCCACCCAAGCTATGGCAGTGCTTTCGCCCTACACCAGCCATTTTCACCCCTCAAGAGAGAATCCTGCCGATGACCATGCACTTATGGCACCGATAATACAGTTGTGTGAGAGAGCTGATCTCAAGGCGTGTGCTCCTCGGTCATGCGGCTTCGCTGTCTGCGTTGGAGGGGTAACCGATAGATCGAAGACGAGAGAGTAAGCGCGGAGTCTGTAGATATCAAGAGCGACTGCAGCCTCGTTTGCTTCCTCAGTCACACAGGCTGTCTCCCCACTCCTCGCTTTCGTTCCTTATGAATGAAGTTTGTGCGCATGCAGTGTGGCAGGCTTCGATTGTCCTAAAGTGGCTATAGGCGTTCCGCTTAGTTCGCGGCTCCTTGAATGCACATAGTGGTGTGCGTGAAGCTTGAGCACTGGCAGTTTTAGTGGCAACATGTAGCGAATTAATGTTATGTTTCTACAACTGCGGAGTGCATGTGGCTGCAGTTAGCATTGCTTCAACAAGAAGCTGCGCGTTGAATGTGCGTTAAGTAATATCGTAATCTTCGTAGAATTTTTGGTTAGTAAAAAAGGAGTGTGACTGAAAAAAGTTCACTAGAAATTGTCGTGGCTAATACGAGAGGGATCACTTTTTTGCCACGGGGTAGAGCATGTGCTATGACAGGAATCAGTGACTTGCAGCTCTAGAAACATAAAAAATGTGCTAGCCATGTAAAATTCTAGAAGTTTGGTTAGCATAAAAGTTGCTGAGGGATGGGCAGGCCAGTCTCGTGCGTTAAGCTGTCTCACGTTTTAATTGTTCTTCCTACTAGCAGCACTTTAAAGAAGCTCCACCTTATTCAAAACAGAGCTTTACGCATAATTTACAACTTAGCCAAAGATAATTCTCCACAGCTCAGCTGTTTTTACACTATTACGCTGAATTCTGGCATATGCATATACAAGATAAAGAATATATTAATGCTTACAGATACAGTAAGGTCAGCTGAATACTCATCTATGTAACACTTACGGTTCGTGAAAAAATTCTAAACAACACCACACACTAATTACAGGGCCCAGACGAGAATATCTCTACCATTACTCTGTGTATTGAACAAAAAATAGTCAACATCTCGCAGATCTGCGCTTTATGCTTTCGTCGTTAATCTAGATTAACATGAACGAATTTTATTTTTTATATGTTTTTTTTCTGTTGGTCTCCTCGAAGTTGGGTGTACTGGTCGCGTTCTTTTGGCGATTATGTATGCTTATGTACGCCAGTTAACGTATGCCGTCACGGCATGCTGCTGAACAATAATCAGCTGGGAACCTTAGTGAAGTTCAAAAAAGCTTTTTTTTTTTCCACATGCTCTCCGCTGTAGGTAGGTCCAGTTTGTTACTGCGTCGATGAGAATCAACGGGTCATCGCAGAATGCTTAACTGCCATTTGCATTTTTGCGCGACCGGATGTTTACGAGCTATAAGTCAACACCACCTGAGAGCCGCACTACCGAAGCCAAAATACAAATTTTTGGTAGCGTGAAAAAAAAAATCTATTGAGACCAATCAAACTTACTACATGCTTTTTTATGCGTGCAAAAAAACGTGAGTTTATGAATTTGAAATTGTGTCAATGAGTTTTCTCTTTCTCGCCAGCTTCGAGTTTTTTTTTTTTTTTTTTTCATTGTAACTGCGGGAGAGTCGGTTAACGACAAGCGGCCAAGACAAGCCCATTTCGGAGTCATTCGTCGTCAATATGGCGCTTGCAGGTTGTGCGAAGGGGTTTGTTGCTTGTCTTGTGCTACCGGATTTAAACGTTTCCTGTGTGCAGCCTCTATGCCTCTTCGAACTGTGCGGCAGGTGTGAAACAGATGTGGTTCAGTAAAACCGTGAGAAGTCATTTGAAATGCGGGGTGCACCAAAAGTCACGTTCGTCATTTGCGGAGACGGTTACCGCGCCGTTGTGGACAACCTCGAGAAGTGCTTCATATCGCTGAGCGTTGCCGATATGGCAAAAAAGGCCATTATCGGCAAAGTGAGCCGGGTAAGGACATCAAGAAGAGCTGCTATTACAGGGATGTCCACCTTCTTTGAGGTGAGTGTCATTTTATTTTCCATGACGTTTTCGCTGGCGTGCGTTTAGGCGAACAAAGGAGGGCACAACGAAAACATGTTTGAGTGCGTGTGTGTTTTATTTTTTTATGTGGCACATTTTATCCGTGTGTTGTGTATGTTGGCATGCTGCACCTGATACCGCGCGCTCGTGTCCCATGGGATCTTTCGATCGCAATCATGACCGATCTGGATCAAAATGTATTATGTGCGGCTGCACAGTGACCTAAGTTGTAGCTGGCACTGTTGATCGCGATCAAAAACCGCATTCGGGTCGGCCCTGATGGGGCTGGAAATGTCCGGTGTGACACTGGTAGAGTTATTAATATATGAACAAGTCGACGTCGCTATTCCTGATGGCAAACCTGCACTACATTGCATTTATTTATTGTTCGCATGTAATAGTCACAAATTCTACGTTTTCATTTGTGTGGTTATTTATAGTAGCCTGCTCTCCAACTTTATGTGTTCTCTGATTAAACTATTTTTACTGACCTCGTGCAGATGGAGAAAAAAAACGACTCGCCGTGCAACACAATCTTTTCTACCAGAGTGACTGTGAAAAGAACGTCAGAACTTGGAAGGTAAATGTGGTTTAATAGTAAAACTTATTTTAACAACATATACAAAATGCTAACTTCCAATGTCCTGGTTGCTTTCACAAGCCGCACGTCTATACAATAGTCGCTCATTCATGTACATTTGTGCTAATTGGCTAGGCAAGGGTCACTCATTCTATGTTGCAATTTTTTTTTTTTCAAGTTCTGTTCGGTCGTGAAGTAGTAACCAGAGCGAAAATGAAGACTGCTTAATTTGAATTGTTTAGGTACATATACCAGCTACATCTGTACATATTTGCCATTTTGATTCAGACATTTGACAGTGTGTAGCACCAACTCATTAATTTATTTATTCACAATACCTCAGCCTAGCATAGCCCAAGCTGCAGTGGAATTACAAGAAAGGAGAATGGTACAGAAATAATTAGTAACAATACTGGCACCACACGTAAATACGTCAGTTTTGCCGGGATGATTCTTACAAAGAAAAAGAACAGCACGAATAGTTAGCAACCACACTTTTGACTTAGTAATGTAAGAGTCTCAGTGATTTAGTATTCAGCACAACAAATGTTGATCAAGGGCTTCATCAGAACTGTCTGCCTTGCAACTTCCTTTACTCTCCGCCTAGAAGTTCAGTAAGCGAGTCTGCATCAAGCAGCAGAGCGAAGAACAGGACCGGGTGAAAGCACAGGCCTCCTAGCCAGCATTTTATGTTAGCAAAAATATGGCAATCAGAGATAGCTAAGTTGAGTCTGTATGGTGTTGGGGGACTGAACTTCCCGCTGCTTCCTCTGTGGCCCCTTGTTGTCATGAAAAAAAAAAAAAAAGACAGTGTCTTATGTCTCTCTTTGCTTATTCTTAATTGCGCTCTGTAGACATTTGAGAGTTAGACCTACAATACTGCAGTGAGGGTCATGCCATGTCCCATGAATAAGTGAGGCATAAACTTGCAAAGGCTCATGGGATTCATGCCATCTGCACCAGCTGCCATTTCAATGGCTCTCTGCGTGCTGCATCACTCCTTGAGTATTGGCGTTTATCCGTGTCACTCGGTTTCTTCATGGTATCCCGACGCATATGCTGCAAATTTCTAGCACACAATAGCATGGCCGCACCTACGACTGACCACAAAAGAGAAGCATGTGCTGTGATTGCCAAATAATATTTTCATTTGAAGTGGCAAACAACCGACTGTATGTGCTATCACAATTATGTGTTTTCTTTTAAGTGGCGTGGCCTTGGTTGTCACGTCTTTCAACTAATTTTACACTTGCATAATAATGCACATCACCGACTAATGTGCTTATTTTTGCGTGTTTGCCTCAGTGAGGGCGCTCAGCTGTTTTTGCATTTGCAATTGAAACACTCTGTCGCTGTCTCAGATTGTTGGATATATAGTATCTTGTATCAACGTTCATCATGTGCAATGAGTATCATATGTTACTAAAACTACGTGTTCAGCGGTGACGGCCTGGTAAAATGTTCATGAATGACATCGACTTTTATTTAGTAAAGTCGAGCTTCTTAGGCGTTTCGGCATTGCATCGTTTTTGTGAACAAGCTGGTATAGGCGATGCTCACCTCACAGTCAGGCACCGTGTTTGTTAAGCCTTGTTACCTGTCCTGCTCGCATGTGTACCAGATCAGGTATGAATAAATTTACTACGTAATGAATGCTTGGAGGAACAGTTGAAATCACTAGCAACACATTGTATACCTGTTCTATATATAGAATAGTGGAGCGCCCTTTCTTGTCTACATAGCATTACTGACACATCATTTTTTCCAACTGGTACGAAGTCGTCACCTTCTTAACCACTACTAATTGTGTATACATCACTGCAATTGGTGCCGTGCATTCCACGGTGTCACCCCTGGCATGATATCGTGCGGCTGTTGGCTGCTCTGTCTTGCTGTTTTCTGTATCAAGCTCAGAGCTGGCTGCACGTTGCATAGCGGCCGTGCATTTTAAAACAAATGCCGTATGCTTGTCGTAGCTGTGTAGATAGTGATTGTGGTTGTGCTGATGAAAACTACACATCCAAACGACTTTTGTACTTCAGTCTTGGCGCCTTAGATTCTCTTTCGACGTGCCAATATTTTGATGGCACGTAGTCAACCTGCCATGGATCTTTGCTTGGAGCGCCTGTACATAAATACCGAATGTGTCAAACGAAACTATCCATGCAGGATTGTCGATAAATATTACTCACCTTACGCTAGACATATACCACTCGTCATGTCTCTCCACAAAATTTCCTTCAACTTTCTATCTTTGTTCCAAGGGAATCTGAACATTTTTTCCCGTTTGGCGCTATTTTCGACAGCTGCACAGCTGACTATGATTGTGCAAATGACTAAATTTCAACACAATTGAAAGAAAAGCCCTGTCTACGTCTCCAAAAGCGTGGCCAGCGAAACAGCGTGTCACGAATATCTTTAACTAGGAGCCGATGCAGATGGCAAATCTCATGAGTCTTTGTGGGTTTAAGCCTCACCTATTTTATCAAGGAAACACCACCATTTATCTCCCCAAACACAGCAGCCATGCACTTCTTCTTGGAGAAGGTTCACTTGAATTTCTTTGCGCTTATCGGAATGCTTCTGTTTGTATTGCACCTTTAGTTCTGGAGTACATCATGGTAGTGCCAGAGAAATGTCAAAATGGCACCCGTTTATCATTTTGTTTTCATGACCAGTCAGCATTTTAGGAACTGACTGCACGCAGTTTGCAGCACTAGAGTCTCACTCTGTGTCCAACCATGGTATACCAGCTGTGCTGTATTGAGCTGACTGCAATATTTTGGGAAATGAATTACTCAGCCCAAAAATTCTGACCCCATGATTTTACCGAATTATCTGATCCGTTCAGTCAACAAAATCATAGTTTTACACTTGCTTCATTCCCAGTCAGTTTGCATTGTAAATATTGTACATCATGCTTCTAATTTTCTACACTATTGCAGTGCCTTGCTGTCATGTATTGAAAGTGGTGCTGTACACGTTGCTCAATATTCGATGAATTTCAGCTGCACTGCACTGCTCAGCACCCTGAAATTGAATTCTAGCACACATTTCACACTTATCCGAGGCATGCTTACATGGGTTTTGCGTCAAGAACTGAAAGCTGTGACCTCATAAGATAGACAGGCACACTAAAGAAATCGTACAACACATATGCGTTGCATCATGAAATTTTAATTGCTTTTTATTCGGAGGCCAGTTTGACTTTGAAAAATATAGGCATTGTATTTTATGAGCTGAAATGTATCTCCGGAGTGTCAACATGCCAAAGCAAGCTTCTCAAGTTATACTCATGCTGACTATATGTTTGTTACGTTCATGAAGCAGTTAATTTTGTAATGATTTGCATAAATTCATGTTGGTAAATCACTGTATAAACATCAGTCTGCAAATATGATGTGCAATTATTGAATAGTTATAAATTAAGGAGCACATGCAGTTGTTGCGGTCAGCAACACAGCAGACAGTATGATATTCAAGTGAATATTCATGGCTACCTATGAAGTAATATATGACTTAGTAAGGTAGTTACTGCAACTCTAGTCTTGAGGTACATGTAACTGGAAAGTACAGACTTTGTAGTATGTTGTGTTCATCGAAAAATTCTCGGCAAGTGCTCCTGGAGAGTGAATGATAATTCGACAAGGTTTGAAGAGTAGGCTCTTGCTCAGTCATCGGTCAATATTTAACGTGGAAGTGGAAGAATCACTGAGAATAAAAAATGCACATCTGTGCGTCTACTTAAGCACTTTCTTGAATGCCCATGCATACAGGGCTTTATTTCGCATTCACTCGGCAAATGAAAACAGTGAAGATGGTGGTAGAGGAGAAGAGGCTACTTATTTAGCACCTCTATTTAGCAAGAAAGTAGGGAGGTGCTTGCTCTGTCAGGAGTGCTTACTCTGGATTTTATGGCATTTAGAGCGTCTCTACTGAGTGGTAATATTTTGGGTTTTATATACACTCCCAAGGCCCCCCACCCCACCCCTCCAAAAAAAAAAAAAAAAAAAGTCGCAGAAGGCAGCGATTCAAGAAAGAAAAAGAGCCCTGTAGGATGGCTCTGGCAATTAGAAGCTTGTTTGATTGAGCCTCCTCCAGAAAGAGAAAATTTTTACAATTGAACGAGTGGATTGAGCAACAAATAGAGGCTTTGGAGGAAAGGAATGGCAGACTTCAGAACCCCTCTCAGCCATAGGTCGGCAAACTCCCTCACAAGCCGAGTCACTCAAACTCGGATTGGGCCATAAATGAGAATCTGAATGAGCTATATGTGCAAGTACATTTTGCGATTGAGTGAGCTTCACTCTTTTTTTTTGGTCGGCCTGTGCTTTCAACACACCTTCGACAATTTAAAGATAGAATTTTCGGTGAGCCTGTAGTTCGCGCTCTCTTCTTTTTCATTCATCTATAGTTAACACTGGCCCATCTTCCCTATGTAGGTATGGCCGAAGCTAAAAGGAACATGTTACTTTACGCCTGTATGGTAATCAACAAAATTTTTGGTGTGTTTACGAAACAAATGTGAGTCCAGCTTCTTGTCCCCTCTCGATGTTTTTCAGCATGACATTATATCTCGCCTAGTACCTAGTCTATTGGTGGCCATAATGCATTTATGTTGTATCTGTTTATCACTCTATTTAGCCCCTGAGCTATGTTGTGAATGTAGGTACTACCCACGACACACCCTTTACATGCTACGCTTCTCGCTTATTATGTTCACAGAAGTCCAACATAAATCTCTACCAATAAGCTCAGCTGTCCATTACTCTAAGTTGCAAATTTCTATAATGTAGTGAACATTCTTTTTCATGATTTCTTAATGCCTATTATCTGTCACCCCTTAGGTTTCAATGATATCCTCCAGGTCAGGCACCTTCGGCAGAAACACTGCAGCTGCTGCTACCACCACCACGACCTATATTTCACTTCAGCCATTGCTGCATCACAACCAGTATTACAACTTCTGAGCCGCTACCACAGTCCTTCCCAATGATGCCTCACCTTGACAGGGCTTCACATGCTTCAAGAAGAAGCTGTCAGGCAAGTGTGTACTGTTAAGAAATTTAGCTTTCAATAGCACTGATGTTTTCAATGGGCAGAATAAGTGACAAGTCTGCCAACTTCATGCTTCTTGAACAGGGTTGAAACTACGTGTGTCTGTCAGTGTAGGGAACCAAGTTTATGTGAATTTCGAAGTAGCTTACTTTTATTTTATTTTACAATATTGCAGGCCCCTTCTCGGGCCAATGCAGGAATGGCTTGAACTTGAATACACAAAAATGTGAGGACAATAAATCGAACTTATGTACAAAGCAAGTAAGAGCAAGAAATATGCACATTGTATAGTATACAGGTGTTCAGATAAGTTCTGAATTCTGTTCATAAATTTGACAGAAGAGCAGTTCAAAATATCAGTGGGCAGCATATTTCCTTGCTACAGAACTAAATAATATTTGTAAGGGTTATGTTATTAATTTTGTGTATGAAGGGAGCAGGGTAAGCAAACGTTAGAAGAAAGTACTTTTTCATTGTTTACTAGACATGAAAGCAGATTCTTTTTCTACAATTTTCGTGTACCGTGCAATCCTGAGCGAGTGCTCCCACTATGGTGAATGTGACGAGAATTGGAGGGGGGGGGGTTCTTGCTCTGTCTTGCATCAAAAAATCAAGATTATGGTGAAAAAGTTGCATGTGCTTCCAACGAAACTGATACACTTTAATAAATATGCATGAATTCACTATGATTCTGCAACCTCGTTGCGCTTCTAAATAAAGAAAGTGAAGGAAACTACAGAAATGGCAAAAAGGCGGGGGGGGGGGGGGGGGGGGAGTGCTTGCTCAGTTGTTCGTACATGTTTTAAATATCTTGAAAGAGAGAGGATGGAACTTGCTTATGTTGGGGCGCTTGCTTGATATATTACAGTATTGTCCTCATCCTGCGTATCTTTTTTTAATCAACTGAAAAAAGCGACCTGAAAGCAAATGGCCCTTTTATATATGGTATATTTGTAGCTTATTTTCTTTCTAAATTGACGAAAAGCATGAAGTTAGCATTTTTTAGCAAAAAGAAAAGGCTGTCCAACTAGTGTTGTTTAAGCATTTACCGAAGTCAGGCACAGTGAAATAGATAAGGTGGCACAGTAAAAAAAATAAGTCAGCACAGAAAAAAAAATGTGCAATTTTATTGCATATGTAGAACTCCATCTTCTCGAAATGGCATTTTTTGTTATGTCAGTATGATAATTTTAAAATGGCAAAAGATGTCATGCTGATTGTTTGTGCACGTACTCAAGCAACACATGGTGGTGTACTGAACTGAACTTGATCCTTTAGAATAACTTTCATTTGATCTTAAAGAAAGTGTGCAAAATGTCCAAAATCATGTACAGGAGCAAAAAAATGCAATTTTTTAAATAAAGTAAACCATACTTTGGTTCGGTCAATAGAACGCAAGGCTCTGAACAAATTAGTATAAACTTCTGGTTGCTATCATTACATGCTCAAAAATGATTACAATAGGGTAAAAAATTTGTGGAAGTCTGGGACTTGCCGGTCTTCTCTAATCAACACAGTGCTCTGAAGTAAGGCAGTGTTTACATACACCTGCAGAGCTGTCATATTCAATAATGGCAAAGTAGATACATAGAGCAGAAAAGTTATTGTCGCTACCCCTTAATTGGAGGCAGTGACCAGGTAGACTCCAATGGCTGACTTAACATCCCCCAAAATGCACTGCTAAAGCTTGAACAGTTTAACATCAGGCCCTTTTAGCAGGGGTGCAGCAGCTGTGCCAATCGCGCCAATTTGATACAATTCCTGATTGTTGCACCGAGCTGGGCCAAACCCGTGAAATTGTTAAAATTGCACCACGCTGCGCCAAAATGCCCAGCAAGCCTCAATTTTTTTTCAGGTGTACTAATTGCGGTGAGCAATGCAGGCCATGTCGGCCACCTGCAGCTTTGCACCATCACTAAAAGCGTGCAAACCCGAAGTAAACTGCCTAGAATATACCTAAAATAATCTAGCCACCCACCCTATGCTCGTGAGACGTGATCGACCTGATAAAGTAACAACACTGCATGTCTATCGGTCCGCTGACCACAACAGATACGTATCGGCGGGATGGCAGAACTTTAAAACAAAAATGTGTTGCACCAACCCTTCGCGGAAAATGTAAGTTCTCTTGCCAGAAACGCGGATATGGCTTAATAAGGCTTCGACGTGCTGTAAATGCCGGTGTTGATTACCTTAGCAGTGGCAAATAACAAATTTTGGCTGGAAGCTGTGTCCTTGCCACGGTCTTGGCCATAGATATCTAGTACCGTCGCCGGGGCAACGGGGGTGCGCCGTTGTTACTTTATCTGGTCAAACTCGTCTTGCAAGGTAGCCGAAGCGGCACATAGCCCCATGCTGAAAAGGGTGGGTGGGAGGGGGGTGGTGAGCGGTAAGAAAATTTGTTGACTTTCGTTCTAAAGCTGCTTGAGTCACCTTTGCCGCACTAGACCGGTGCCTGCGAAAAAGCGTGTTGAGATTTACAAGGGGCTGTTCGCGATACTGGGACACTTCACATCTTGCTCAGTTACTCATGCGTTTGTACACCATTAAATTCTGAGTACCAGTATAATTACTGACGTATAAATAATCTACTGTCAATCATTTGAAGCAGTGTGTGACATTTATGCTTCTCTACAGAAATAAACTAAATTGTGCGCCAATTTTTTTTTTCACCACCTCTACTTCTCGTTTTTACGAATCTTCCAAATTTCAAGCTCACAATATCGGCAGATTGATATTGAAATTCTCAGAGTTTGTCAATTGATTTAACAGGTTCAGTAAACGCTAATATAGACTTTATCATTGGTTCCTTAGCGAGGTGGTTCAAAATACTACCTTCATTGAAATAGTAGTAAATAGTATGCTCACACTACATAATTTAGGTTATGTTGAACTGTTTATACATGTTTTTTCTCTAAATGTAAGCCACCTTTTTTTATAGTGCTCCAAATTCGCTTTGTCATGATAAAAATGCATGTTCTTTTTTTCCATAACCAGCTCCGAACTTGGAATTTAGTGCTCCAAAAGTAACATTTTGCTGCTCCAAAAATTGCTCCAAATGCTATTTCGGCTGTTGTACCCCTGTTTTAGCACGCCAGCAAATGCTGGTTGGGGTCCAAAGATAAAGTCTTAGCTCAGAGTTTTGTTACAAGCACGAAGCAATGAAGGAAATAGGAGCAAATGGGAATGCTATACAAAGGTTAGCACTTAACTCTTGAGATTCCATTTCACAAAACGAAACACTGGTTAAAGTCAATGTCAGTGCTGCGGAGAGTGAGTGGGTTTTTGTGCTGTCGGTAGTCTCAACGAATAGAAAGTGCTGAGAGCACACCACGTAAACAAGCCGTGTAGTGATATTTATCCAAATAGCACGCACCAGCACTCATAACTGCGCCCTTATGTTCAATGGTAGCAGCTGTTGAAAGTGTCCATATAATTGCCATTGCAATATTTTATTCTAAATGAATGGCTAGTTAAATCACTTGACAACTCAAATGGGTCTAACAATGATGGTGAGACAATCATCAAGTATTACTCATCGCAAGCATGAAACTCAGGCACTCCAGAATATTCAATCCTTCAAGCAATGATTTCATCACCAGCCCGACTAGTCCCTCCATGTAGACTGCAGTATTGACCAGGAGCTCCCCTGCTGCAGTCGGTGAATACTTGTTACTCCTCAGTGTCGAGACTCTCTTTCAAAACACCTCCTCAGTGACTGCACAGCATCATCTATAAAATCTTCATCATAGACCGACTGACTGATGCCCTATTAAGGTGCTATTAGGAGCTGTTTTGTATGCAAAACATCACACTGCATTGTTTCAAATTTTTTCTGGTCAGTGTTTTTCTCGGCAGCGATGTAAGATGATCGATGGTACTACTTAATAATGTAACACTTCTCTGGACAACCGAAGAACTCTTCTACATCATAACACATTACCTTACCAGCTGAACCACTTCTGCATTTACCCTGTCTCTGCGTGCTTATATTGAGCAGCACCCTGCATAGGTTAAAAAGAAATCTGCGAATCATTCACACTCACTCATGAAATATATTTTTTCCTTAGGCCTTACTAGTGGACTCAGACTCGCTGCTCATTGCAAGTCTGACAAGTCTGGTGAGTAGACTTCCGAGTCCGTTAAAATATGATGATCTTTTCCACACATGATTTCAATGCTCCTTAACAGCAATGTGTTGCATAATTGGTGCTCCAGTTGATGATCTTTTCCACACATGGTTTCAATGCTCCTTAACAGCAATGTGTTGCATAATTGGTGCTCCAGTTACAACCTTTCAATCTCAGACCTTTATATAGTGACTGCAACCCAGTAAGGTAATCTGTATTCAAAGAGATGGCACCTCAGATATTTTATGAGAATGTCCCGGGAAGAAATTCACAGGAGGGCATGTCAAAGAACCTCGACTCCCCCCCCCCACCCCTACTTGTAGTTCTGGCCTCTCAGCTATAAATATTGAGTCGGTGCACAAATGCTTGTGCATTGAGATATGTGTGAGCTGTGAAAATTGAGAGCTCAAGGCGCAAATCCATGTGGAGGGAGGCCGCTACACTGCCACGAGACACTGCAAGGTGCCAGCTGGAGCACCTATTATGCAATATATTGCTTTTATGGACCACTGAAACTATAGGTGAAAAAGATAATCATATTTTAATGAACTCGTAAGTTGACTCACCAGACTTCGTCATTAGTCACTAACAACACAAAAACCCTTCACTCTTGGGAGCACTCACATTTGCTTTAACCAGCGTTTTGTTTTGTAGAGTTAAGTGAGATTGAATCCAAAAGAGGTAACTGCTAATATCGATTCTCAATTGCTATAATTCTTGAACAAGGGTGCCAATAGTTGCCATTTGCACCCTGGTTCGAGGAATATTGACATGACTCATCCATGCATAGCAAAATAAAGGCAAAGGCTTGAAATGAATAAGTTTCTTGCATGCTTTTCTCATAGCACTGTAGCGGCTTCCACATGACATTGTGTCCTGAGTTCTCATTTTTTCGGGGGGCTTTTGCACCAGCATTTGGTGTGAAGCATGCTGGCTATTGCGCGGTGCCTTCTTTCAGAGGAGGGTGCAGGAGCATGCATGCTTCAGAGAAACAGCTATTGATAGCTCGTGTAGCTGCAAAGGGCTCATTAGGGGCTGTGCTTGGGCGCTTCTTTTTTAATGCTGTTTAAGTGCTCATTTGTGTCAGCTGTGGTTGCATGCTTGTGTGGAATCACCTTATTTTATAGCTGACTTAATTATAAATTTTTTTTGCTTTTCGAGGGGCAGCACCCAGTGATGGGACTGCCGCTTACAGTTCTGGCCCTCATAAACAACAAAGTAGGCAGCTGTGCTTTTTTTCTGAAAATTTTTGTTTTGTTTGCTGTTGATGCATTAATACTAATCTCTACCAGTTCCACGACATTCCTCATGCATGCCATTTACACTCCTGCTGCTTGCACTTATCTTTTTTATATCCATGTACTGTATTTGCTCACATAATAATTGCATTTTCTTCATTTTTGAATAGTTTACTGATTTAAAGGTATGGTTTGTACAGTGGGTAAAGTTTTGGAACAGGCCGACTAAATTTAAAACTGGAAGCTGGAATTGTGATGACTACGTTGTGCCATAACAAAACCATATCAGGTTGAAGAGTTCCTACCTTCATGTTACAGGCACATGTTCGCATTGCCTTGTAATGAAGAAGCCCTGAAAAGCCTTTCCAAGTAATCATCAAATGTCTTCATTAGAGAAACTTATTCATCCCAAATCGACTGTTGGAAAAAATTTTGCAATCTGCGAAGTACTAGCGGAGCTACAGGAATTCGTCACATGCTTTACGTACTTTCTTTTACCTTTCGTTCGAGTGAGCTCACTCAAAGCCACGCGGGAGGGGATGACTGGGGGACAAGAAGCTATGCCTTTTTATCAACGTGCGTTCTAAACTTGAGCTCTTTTATTTTTATTCCCCCCCCCCCTTTTTTTCTTCAAACATGGGGCTTCTTTTCAGTGTAATCACGAACAGGTGCAGGGGCATGTGGCAGCCTCCGGTTTCGGTTGTACACATTGCACTTGAAGCGCAGTCAGTTGAATTCGGAGCCTTATTTGTTCAGGAGAAACAGCGTTTTTCAGGTGACTGATAATAAATTATGAATAACAAGCTGCGTGTTGCCCTATTATGTCTGTCTCACATGCTCTCAGGTGCCTCGACTACCCTCGGCAGCATTTTCTGACATTTTAACTCACTGACATTTTAAGGCGACTTAAATTGCTTCATGGAGAGTGTTGTGTATACTATACTGAATTTGTGAAAGAAATGCCCATTTTAGTATGCCTAATTCCTGTATATCTGCCATCTGCTACACTTTATAAGAACAATTTGAAAACGATTTAAGTGATGACAGTAGATGACCGGGGCCCTTAAATTGCTGGACATTAAATGTTACCGTCAAGGCATTTGAAAAACAGGAGGAAAAGCTCTCTCTGGTGCAAGTGTGCCCTTAATTGGCTATGCTTTATATGGTTTTGCCTGCTTCAACATCTTCAAAGTGCTTGAAGAACAAGGAGAATAATTCTCTGTGGCACAAGTGTCCGATAAAATGCTCAACTATTTCTGATTTTCCCACTTCTCTTGAACTTTATTGTTATAGTATGTGTGCCAAAGTGAATTCTAATATTGAAGTGTGTGTGCAAATTGAATATTTTTCTGAAATTTCTTGTATACTTCTAGAATTTTTTTCAAATACTTCATGTGAAATTCTAGAAAAAAGTTGGAGAGGCTTCCAATGTTTATTCTTATGAGATGAAAGTCTTCCTTTTGGCAAAATTGATAAGTGTTGGTAAGGTGGCATTTCGTAGTTGCCTTATAAAGAATAAGGCACTGCACAATTGAATTTATGTATGCACGAATGTGTTTATATGCACGATTTCATGCAGCCGAAGAGTTGATCAAATTTCAGGTCAAAAACCACTATAAATAAGCCCTTGCCTCTGCCACACCTATCATCTCCTTGTTAGGATCAACCTTTTCTAGAGTCAGTACATTTGTGACCGTAGCAGAGCCAGAAAGGCAGCTTTCACGCAATACGAGTGTGATGAGGTGAAACATAATAAAAATTTGGAGGGTCCCTATCAGTCAGACATTGACTTTGTTTTGTCTCTGGTAAGTTATAATAGTTCAAATAGCAAAATTTGCAGTACAAATTGAATCGAATAGCAAACATTATTCAAAAGATATTCCAAAATATGAACATTTGTGTACCCCTACTTATTGTTTACTTCACATTTTTCACCCCATTTTTCGTTCTCAGTAGAAAAGACATGTGCCCTTCTAAATGCTGTGCTAAGACCACAGATCACAACTCATGCACGTGCCTAGAGCTCCACGCATATTCTTCTGTGAGACCTTCTATTTACCTGTTTGAATTCAAAATTGTGGAACCTCTTGGATCAGTTTTCACTATTGAAACTTTGTTCTTTGAAGTAGTTGTGCTAGTAAGTTTTAAGTTTTAAAGCAATAATTTGAGAGTGAGTGTAACGATGTTAACTCCCACACCAGAAAAAACGATCACAGAGACATTTTTCTCCTGCAGGTTCATTTGAGAGGCAGAAGAAGGAGCAGTGGGCGAGGCTGCGGTCGTGATGCAAGGAGGCCACAAAGCTCCTGTGGAGTGTCCTTCAGCTTCAGAACAAGAACCTCATAGTAGCCCCGTGTTGGAGTATTTGTGCATCAAGAGGACAAACAGGTGCCCCTGAACGGGGCCCTGACAGTGAGAAATTTGGAGGTTGTGGCTAGTGAATATTGCTTAAAGAGGTACTGACGCAAATTTTTGTCTTGCAATATTAACATTGTTGACAGCCTATTAGTCACAATGTGGCGGATTGCTTGCTGCAGCATGGGACAGATGGACAATTGCTGTCTGTTTATTACAGACTAGTTTTATCTTGGCACAGCTCTGAGAACACGAGCCACGGAATGCAACAAATATATGCCAGCTAGTGTGCTAAATGGTACACATAAACGGGGCTTCCAGGTGTAAGCACTTGCACAGCAGGTCTATCAATAGTGAAAGTGGGCGGTGACAACCGACACAGTAATCAAACCGCTGGGGCAAACAGCTCCCGCTCGGCGCTTCTGGCTTAAGAGATGGTCCACTATGGCGTATTGTTTTTCTTCCTCCTTACACACAGAACACTGACGCACTTCCGTGCTGCCTGCGTTATGTGCTCACATTCTTTTGCTGCTGCATATGCAGCACAATGTCGTTGTCGTCAAGTTGATCGTTCTCGTTTGGGTGCAAAGATTTTCTTGGGGCATCCTCACGTTCCACATGTTTACATTAGGCATGGACACAGCAGTCACTGAATAGTAGCCTGCTAGCACAGGTGTGGCCAAAAGGCAACAACGACTATGATGTCAATAATGTAGCTGTGCCAACTCTGAGCTCGGCAACAATGGTGGCACCTGGAAGTTGGGACTCAGCTTCAGGTCACTTTCAGTGATTCAATGATGCGAGATGCGGCATATAGCACTGGTTCAGGCACGCAAACTTTAATATTCATATAATTGGCCATCTGAGCTATAATTGTTCATCCAATTTGTAGATATACGCATGTTCAAGGGAATCGATGTCGTAGGCTATATTAGCCACAAAATTTTGTGTCAGTACTCTTTATGGTATTTTGCTTTATGTTTTAACTTACAGTTAAACAAATAACTAAAGTATTTAGTAAGTGCTACATGTGTTTGCCCAGTACTAAGCAAATGGTTTTGCAAAATTTGTGAATCGGCCAGCAGATATGCATGCACCTAGCAGGCTGAGAAAGATAAACACACTTCCTTGCAAAATGTTTGATCATATAAATAAATTCGAGGATGCAAAAGTATTTGTCTTGTTTTTCTCAAATGTCCCGACACTACACTACATACAACACTTCCACTCCTTTAATCAACTGCACTTTCGAAGCACCATTAAATTGCCCATTGTGGCATATTCATATTTTTTACACTTTATAAACTGGCATAGCCTTATTACCATGCTTAGGCAAACATTACTTATGACCCTTACTACTTGCCCAAAGTAACCGGGGTTGTTCTGCGGAAGGACTTGTTTTTGGGCTAGTTTATGCTTGCTTAAAATTATATGGTGTGTGGTTTTGTGTGACTGTTCTCTCTTTTTTGCACTATATTATGATTTTCAGCAGGACCGGAGAATTCCTCGGACCCCTATCACCTATATTACCCACAAACCCCTTAACTCCTGTATGGCCCATATACCCCTGTATGCCCCATAAGCCCTGTATCCCCCATATGGCCCGTAATCCCTGTATCCGCCATATGGCCCATAATCCCCGTATCCAATAACATCGTATGATACGGGTCCTATTTGTACAGGATTTTTCAGTAGGGATTGTTCTTTAAGGTTTCACGATTCTTGCATGCGCTTTAACGAGAATATCACATTATAGCAGTTTCGCACTTGTAACGATACAACACGCAGTATCTGGCTTGTTCATGCCGTTTTGTGTGCTTTCACAATATTTCACCTATCGCAGTTTCGTAGTCGCAATAAAACAACACCATCTCGTTAGATGACGTCGTTTCTGGTGGTTTCACGATGCTACCTAGCTTAAACTCAACCTAACATAACCTTCGCACTTCTATCGTTAGAAAACGTTTTACTCGCTACTTTACAATGCTCTCTACAACATTACGACGGTTTCATGCGCTTTCACATTAGATATCGCAGTTTCTGACTTGTAATGGTGAAAAACACTGCATCTCACTAAGCGAGATTGTTTATTGTGGTTTTACGACGGTTCATATCTTACCCTAACATTTGCACTTGTATCTCAAAACGCTCTATTACACTGTTTCGTTCACAATTATGATATTTGCATGACCTCACAGTTTTTCACCAACTTATTACAGTACAGAACGCTGTCTCTCGCTAGATGACATCATTCTTTAAGGTTTCACGATGCTTGCATGCGCTTTAACGAGAATATCACAATATAGCAGTTTCGCACTTGTGACGGTAGAACACGCAGTATTTGGCTTGTTCATGCCGTTTTGTGTGCTTTCACATTTCACCTATCGCAGTTTAATACTCGCAATAAAACAACACTATCTGGTTAGATGACGTCGTTTCTGGTAGTTTCACGACGCTACCTAGCTTAAACTAACCTAACCTAACCTAACCTTCGCACTTCTATCGTTAGAAAACGTTTTACTCGCAACTTTACAATGTTTTCTACAAGATTACGACGGTTTCATGCGCTTTCACATTAGATATCGTAGTTCCCGACTTGTAATGTTGAAAAACACTACATCTCATTAAGTGACATTGTTTAATGCGGTTTTACGACGGTTGATATCTCAACCTAACCTAACATTCGCACTTGTATCTAAATACGCTCAATTACACTGTTTCGTTCACAATTACGATATTTGCTTGACCTCACAGTTTCTCACCAACTTATTACAGTACAGAACGCAGTATCTCGCTAAATGACATCGTTCTTTAAGGTTTCACGATACTTGCATGCGCTCTAACGAGAATATCACAATAAAGCAGTTTCGCACTTGTAACGGCACAAGACGCAGTATCTGGCTAGTTCATGCCATTTTGTGTGCTTTCACAATATTTCACTTATCGCAGTTTCATACTCGCAATAAAACAACACTATCTCGTTAGATGACATCGTTTTTGGTGCTTTCACGACGCTACGTAGCTCAAACTAACCTAACCTTCGCACTTCTATCGTTAGAAAACGTTTTATTCGCTACTTTACAATGTTTTCTACAAGATTACGACGGTTTCATGCGCTTTCACATTAGATATCGCAGTTCCTTACTTGTAATGGTGAAAAACACAGCATCTCGCTAAGTGACATTGTTTAATGCGGTTTTAGCGCGGTTCATATCTTAACCTAACCTAACCTAACATAATTTAACCTAACCTAACCTTACCTAACCCAAACTAACCTAACCTAACCAAACCTTACCTAACATAACCTAACCTAACCTAACGTAACCAAACCTAACCTAACCTAACCTAACCTACCCTAACCTATCCTAACGACGTTTGCAAGCGCTTTCACATTAGATATCGCAGTTCCCGACTTGTAATGGTGAAAAACACTGCATCTCACTAAGTGACATTGTTTAATGCGGTTTTAGCGCGGTTCATATCTTAACCTAACCTAACCTAACCTAACATAATTTAACCTAACCTAACCTTACCTAACCCAAACTAACCTAACCTAACCAAACCTTACCTAACATAACCTAACCTAACCTAACGTAACCAAACCTAACCTAACCTAACCTAACCTACCCTAACCTATCCTAACGACGTTTGCAAGCGCTTTCACATTAGATATCGCAGTTCCCGACTTGTAATGGTGAAAAACACTGCATCTCACTAAGTGACATTGTTTAATGCGGTTTTACGACGGTTCATATCTTAACCTAACCTAACCTTCGCATTTGTATTGAAAAATGCTCTATTACACTGTTTCGTTCACAATTACGATATTTGCATAACCTCACAGTTTTTCACCAACTTATTGCAGTACAGAACGCTGTATCTCGCTAAACGACATCGTTCTTTAAGGTTTCACGATGCTTGCATGCGCTTCAACGAGAATATCACATTATAGCAGTTTCGCACTTGTAACGGTACAACACGCAGTATCTGGCTTGTTCATGCCGTTTTGTGTACTTTCACAACATTTCACCTATTGCAGTTTCGTACATGCAATAAAACAACACTATCTCGTTAGATGACGTCCTTTTTGGTGGTCTCACGACGCTACGTAGCTCAAACTAACCTAACCTTCGCACTTCTATCGTTAGAAAACGTTTTATTCGCTACTTTACAATGTTTTCTACAAGATTACGACGGTTTCATGCGCTTTCACATTAGATATCGCAGTTCCTGACTTGTAATGGTGAAAAACACAGCATCTCACTAAGTGACATTGTTTAATGCGGTTTTAGCGCGGTTCATATCTTAACCTAACCTAACCTAACCTAACATAATTTAACCTAACCTAACCTTACCTAACCCAAACTAACCTAACCTAACCAAACCTTACCTAACATAACCTAACCTAACCTAACCTAACCTAACCAAACCAAACCTAACCTAACCTAACCTAACCTATCCTAACCTATCCTAACGACGTTTGCAAGCGCTTTCACATTAGATATCGCAGTTCCCGACTTGTAATGGTGAAAAACACTGCATCTCACTAAGTGACATTGTTTAATGAGGTTTTACGACGGTTCATATCTTAACCTAATCTAACCTTCGCATTTGTATTGAAAAACGCTCTATTACACTGTTTCGTTCACAATTACGATATTTGCATAACCTCACAGTTTTTCACCAACTTATTACAGTACAGAACGCTGTATCTCGCTAAATGACATCGTTCTTTAAGGTTTCACGATACTTGCATGCGCTTTAACGAGAATATCACAATAAAGCAGTTTCGCACTTGTAACGGCACAAGACGCAGTATCTGGCTAGTTCATGCCATTTTGTGTGCTTTCACAATATTTCACCTATCGCAGTTTCGTACTCGCAATAAAACAACACTATCTCGTTAGATGGCATCGTTTTTGGTGGTTTCACGACGCTACGTAGCTCAAACTAACCTAACCTTCGCACTTCTATCGTTAGAAAACGTTTTATTCGCTACTTTACAATGTTTTCTACAAGATTACGACGGTTTCAAGCGCTTTCACGTTAGATATCGCAGTTCCCAACTTGTAAAGGTGAAAAACACAGCATCTCACTAAGTGACATTGTTTAATGCGGTTTTAGCGCGGTTCATATCTTAACCTAACCTAACCTAACCTAACCCAACCTAACCTAACCTTACCTAACCCAACCTAACCTAACCTAACCTAACCTAACCAAACCTTACCTAACATAACCTAACCTAACCTAACCTAACCAAACCTAACCTAACGTAACCTAACCTAACCTAACCTAACCTAACGACGTTTGCAAGCGCTTTCACATTAGATATCGCAGTTCCCGACTTGTAATGGTGAAAAACACTGCATCTCACTAAGTGACATTGTTTAATGTGGTTTTACGACGGTTCATATCTTAACCTAACCTAACATTCGCACTTGTATCTAAAAACGCTCTATTACACTGTTTTGTTCACAATTACGATATTTGCATAACCTCACAGTTTTTCACCAACTTATTGCAGTACAGAACGCTGTATCTCGCTAAATGACATTTTTCTTTAAGGTTTCACGATGCTTGCATGCGCTTTAACGAGAATATCACAATATAGCAGTTTCGCACTTGTAACGGTAGAACACGCAGTATTTGGCTTGTTCATGCCGTTTTGTGTGCTTTCACAACATTTCACCTATCGCAGTTTAATACTCGCAATAAAACAACACTATCTCGTTAGATGACGTCGTTTTTGGTAGTTTCACGACGCTACCTAGCTTAAACTAACCTAACCTAACCTAACCTTCGCACTTCTATTGTTAGAAAACGTTTTACTCGCAACTTTACAATGTTTTCTACAAGATTACGACGGTTTCATGCGCTTTCACATTAGATATCGTAGTTCCCGACTTGTAATGTTGAAAAACACTACATCTCATTAAGTGACATTGTTTAATGCGGTTTTACGACGGTTGATATCTCAACCTAACCTAACATTCGCACTTGTATCTAAATACGCTCAATTACACTGTTTCGTTCACAATTACGATATTTGCTTGACCTCACAGTTTCTCACCAACTTATTACAGTACAGAACGCAGTATCTCGCTAAATGACATCGTTCTTTAAGGTTTCACGATACTTGCATGCGCTCTAACAAGAATATCACAATAAAGCAGTTTCGCACTTGTAACGGCACAAGACGCAGTATCTGGCTAGTTCATGCCATTTTGTGTGCTTTCACAATATTTCACTTATCGCAGTTTCATACTCGCAATAAAACAACACTATCTCGTTAGATGACATCGTTTTTGGTGCTTTCATGACGCTACGTAGCTCAAACTAACCTAACCTTCGCACTTCTATCGTTAGAAAACGTTTTATTCGCTACTTTACAATGTTTTCTACAAGATTACGACGGTTTCATGCGCTTTCACATTAGATATCGCAGTTCCTTACTTGTAATGGTGAAAAACACAGCATCTCACTAAGTGACATTGTTTAATGCGGTTTTAGCGCGGTTCATATCTTAACCTAACCTAACCTAACCTAACATAATTTAACCTAACCTAACCTTACCTAACCCAAACTAACCTAACCTAACCAAACCTTACCTAACATAACCTAACCTAACCTAACGTAACCAAACCTAACCTAACCTAACCTAACCTACCCTAACCTATCCTAACGACGTTTGCAAGCGCTTTCACATTAGATATCGCAGTTCCCGACTTGTAATGGTGAAAAACACTGCATCTCACTAAGTGACATTGTTTAATGCGGTTTTACGACGGTTCATATCTTAACCTAACCTAACCTTCGCATTTGTATTGAAAAACGCTCTATTACACTGTTTCGTTCACAATTACGATATTTGCATAACCTCACAGTTTTTCACCAACTTATTGCAGTACAGAACGCTGTATCTCGCTAAACGACATCGTTCTTTAAGGTTTCACGATGCTTGCATGCGCTTCAACGAGAATATCACATTATAGCAGTTTCGCACTTGTAACGGTACAACACGCAGTATCTGGCTTGTTCATGCCGTTTTGTGTACTTTCACAACATTTCACCTATTGCAGTTTCGTACATGCAATAAAACAACACTATCTCGTTAGATGACGTCCTTTTTGGTGGTCTCACGACGCTACGTAGCTCAAACTAACCTAACCTTCGCACTTCTATCGTTAGAAAACGTTTTATTCGCTACTTTACAATGTTTTCTACAAGATTACGACGGTTTCATGCGCTTTCACATTAGATATCGCAGTTCCTGACTTGTAATGGTGAAAAACACAGCATCTCACTAAGTGACATTGTTTAATGCGGTTTTAGCGCGGTTCATATCTTAACCTAACCTAACCTAACCTAACATAATTTAACCTAACCTAACCTTACCTAACCCAAACTAACCTAACCTAACCAAACCTTACATAACATAACCTAACCTAACCTAACCTAACCTAACCAAACCAAACCTAACCTAACCTAACCTAACCTACCCTAACCTATCCTAACGACGTTTGCAAGCGCTTTCACATTAGATATCGCAGTTCCCGACTTGTAATGGTGAAAAACACTGCATCTCACTAAGTGACATTGTTTAATGCGGTTTTACGACGGTTCATATCTTAACCTAACCTAACCTTCGCATTTGTATTGAAAAACGCTCTATTACACTGTTTCGTTCACAATTACGATATTTGCATAACCTCACAGTTTTTCACCAACTTATTGCAGTACAGAACGCTGTATCTCGCTAAACGACATCGTTCTTTAAGGTTTCACGATGCTTGCATGCGCTTCAACGAGAATATCACATTATAGCAGTTTCGCACTTGTAACGGTACAACACGCAGTATCTGGCTTGTTCATGCCGTTTTGTGTACTTTCACAACATTTCACCTATTGCAGTTTCGTACATGCAATAAAACAACACTATCTCGTTAGATGACGTCCTTTTTGGTGGTCTCACGACGCTACATAGCTTAAACTAACATAACTCAACCTAATATAACCTTCGCACTTCTATCGTTAGAAAACGTTTTACTCGCTACTTTACATTGCTCTCTACAACATTACGACAGTTTCATGCGCTTTCACAATAGATATCGCAGTTCCCGACTTGTAATGGTGAAAAACACTGCATCTCACTTAGTGACATTGTTTCATGCGGTTTTACGACGGTTCATATCTTAACCTAACCTAACGTTCGCACTTGTATCTAAAAACGCTCTATTACACTGTTTCGTTCACAGTTACGATATTTGCATGACCTCACAGTTTTTCACCAACTTATTACAGTACAGAACGCTGTCTCTCGATAAATGACATCATTCTTTAAGGTTTCACGATGCTTGCATGCGCTTTACCGAGAATATCACAACATAGCAGTTTCGCACTTGTAACGGTACAACACGCAGTATTTGGCTTGTTCATGCCGTTTTGTGTGCTTTCACAACATTTTACCTATCGCAGTTTCGTACTCGCAATAAAACAACACTATCTCGTTAGATGACGTCGTTTTTCGTGGTTTCACGATGCTACCTAGCTTAAACTAACATAACTCAACCTAACATAACCTTCGCACTTCTATCGTTAGAAAACGTTTTACTCGCTACTTTACATTGCTTTCTACAACATTACGACGGTTTCAAGCGCTTTCACATTAGATATCGCAGTTCCACTCTTGTAAAGGTGAAAAACACTGCATCTCACTAAGTGACATTGTTTAATGCGGTTTTACGACGGTTCATACTTTAACCTAACCTAACCTAACCTAACCTTACCTAATCTAACCTAACCTAACCTAACCCAACCCAACCCAACCTAACCTAACCTAACCTAACCTAAACTAACCTAACCCAACCTAACCTGACCTAACCTAACCCAACCTAACCCAACCCAACCCAACCTAACCTAACCTAAGCTAACCTAACCTAACCTAACCAAACCTAACCTAACCTAACCTAACCTAACGTAACCTAACCTAACCTAACCTATTCTAACGTAACCAAAGCTTACGTGACCTAACCTAACCTAACGTAACCAAACCTAACCTAACATATCCTAACGTAACCTAACCTAACCTAACCCAACCTAACCCAACCCAACCCAACCCAACAAAACCCAACCCAACCTAACCTAACCTAACCTAACCTAACCTTACCTAACCTAACCAAATTAGTCTTACCTAACCTAACCTAACCTAACGTAACCTAACCTAACGTACCCTAACGTAACCTAACCTAACCTAACCTAACCCAACCTAACCCAACCTAACCTAACCTAACCTAACCTAACCCAACTCAACCCAACCTAACCTAATCTAACCTAACCTAACCTAACCTAACCAAACCTAACCTAACCTAACCTAACCTAACCTAACGACGGTTGCAAGCGCTTTAACATTATATATCGCAGTTCCCGAGTTGTAATGGTGAGAAACGCTGCATCTCACTAAGTGACATTGTTTAAGGCGGTTTTACGACGGTTCATATCTTAACCTAACCTAACATTCGCACTTGTATCTAAAAACGCTCTATTACACTGTTTCGTTCACAATTACGATATTTGCATAACCTCACAGTTTTTCACCAACTTATTGCAGTACAGAACACTGTATCTCGCTAAATGACATTGTTCTTTGAGGTTTCACGATGCTTGCTGCGCTTTAACGAGAATATCACATTATTGCAGTTTCGCACTTGTAACGGCACAAGACGCAGTATCTGGCTAGTTCATGCCATTTTGTGTGCTTTCCCAATATTTCACCTATCGCAGTTTTGTACTCGCAATAAAACATCACTATCTCGTTAGATGACATCGTTTTTGGTGGTTTCACGACGCTACCTAGCTCAAACTAACCTAACCTTCGCACTTCTATCGTTAGAAAACGTTTTATTCGCTACTTTACAATGTTTTCTACAAGATTACGACGGTTTCATGCGCTTTCACATTAGATATCGCAGTTCCCGACTTGTAATGGTGAAAAACACAGCATCTCACTAAGTGACATTGTTTAATGTGAATTTAGCGCGGTTCATATCTTAACCTAACCTAACCTAACCTAACCTAATTTAACCTAACCTAACCTTACCTAACCCAAACTAACCTAACCTAACCAAACCTTACCTAACATAACCTAACCTAACCTAATCTAACCAAACCTAACCTTACCTAACCTAACCTAACCTAACCTAACCTATCCTAACGACGTTTGCAAGCGCTTCCACATTAGATATCGCAGTTCCCGACTTGTAATGGTGAAAAACACTCCATCTCACTAAGTGACATTGTTTAATGCGGTTTTACGACGGTTCATATCTTAACCTAACCTAACCTTCGCACTTGTATTGAAAAACGCTCTATTACACTGTTTCGTTCACAATTACGATATTTGCATAACCTCACAGTTTTTCACCAACTTATTGCAGTACAGAACGCTGTAACTCGCTAAACGACATCGTTCTTTAAGGTTTCACGATGCTTGCATGCGCTTCAACGAGAATATCACATTATAGCAGTTTCGCACTTGTAACGGTACAACACGCAGTATCTGGCTTGTTCATGCCGTTTTGTTTACTTTCACAACATTTCACCTATTGCAGTTTCGTACATGCAATAAAACAACACTATCTCGTTAGATGACGTCCTTTTTGGTGGTCTCACCACGCTACATAGCTTAAACTAACATAACTCAACCTAATATAACCTTCGCAGTTCTATCGTTAGAAAACGTTTTACTCGCTACTTTACAATGCTCTCTACAACATTACGACAGTTTCATGCGCTTTCACAATAGATATCGCAGTTCCCGACTTGTAATGGTGAAAAACACTGCATCTCACTTAGTGACATTGTTTCATGCGGTTTTACGACGGTTCATATCTTAACCTAACCTAACGTTCGCACTTGTGTCTAAAAACGCTCTATTACACTTTTCGTTCACATTTAAGATATTTGCATGACCTCACAGTTTTTCTCCAACGTATTAGAGTACAGAACGCTGTATATCGCTAAATGACATCATTCTTTAAGGTTTCACGATGCTTGCATGCGCTTTACCGAGAATATCACAACATAGCAGTTTCGCACTTGTAACGGTACAACACGCAGTATTTGGCTTGTTCATGCCGTTTTGTGAGCTTTCACAACATTTTACCTATCGCAGTTTTGTACTAGCAATAAAACAACACTATCTCGTTAGATGACGTCGTTTTTGGTGGTTTCACGACGCTACCTAGCTTAAACTAACATAACTCAACCTAACATAACCTTCGCACTTCTATCGTTAGAAAACGTTTTACTCGCTACTTTACATTGCTTTCTGCAACATTACGACGGTTTCAAGCGCTTTCACATTAGATATCGCAGTTCCCAACTTGTAAAGGTGAAAAACACTGCATCTCACTAAGTGACATTGTTTAATGCGGTTTTACGACGGTTCATACCTTAACCTAACGTAACCTAACCTAACCTAACCTAACCCAACCCAACCCAACCTAACCTAACCTAACCTAACCTAAACTAACCTAACCTAACCTAACCTAACCCAACCTAACCCAACCCAACCCAACCTAACCTAACCTAAGCTAACCTAACCTAACCTAACCAAACCTAACCTAACCTAACCTAACCTAACGTAACCTAGCCTAACCTAACCTATTCTAACGTAACCTGTCCTTACCTGACCTAACCTAACCTAACGTAACCTAACATAACCTAACATAACCTAACGTAACCTAACCTAACCTAACGTAACCTAACCTAACCTAACCCAACCTAACCCAACCCAACCCAACAACACCCAACCCAACCTAACCTAACCTAACCTAACCTTACCTAACCTAACCAAATTATCCTTACTTAACCTAACCTAACCTAACGTAACCTCACCTAACGTAACCTAACGTAACCTAACCTAACCTAACATAGCCTAACCTAACCTAACCTAACCCAACCTAACCTAACCTAACCTAACCTAGCCCAACTCAACCCAACCTAACCTAATCTAACCTAACCTAACCTAACCTAACCAAACCTAACCTAACCTAACCTAACCTAACCTAACGACGGTTGCAAGCGCTTTCAAATTAGATATAGCAGTTCCCGACTTGTAATGGTGAGAAACACTGCATCTCACTAAGTGACATTGTTTAATGCGGTTTTACGACGGTTCATATCCTAACCTAACCTAACATTCGCACTTGTATCTAAAAACGCTCTATTACACTGTTTCGTTCACATTTACGATATTTGCATAACCTCACAGTTTTTCACCAACTTATTGCAGTACAGAACGCTGTATTTCGCTAAATGACATTGTTCTTTAAGGTTTCACGATTCTTGCATGCGCTTTAACGAGAATATCACATTATAGCAGTTTCGCACTTGTAACGGTACAACACGCAGTATCTGGCTTGTTCATGCCGTTTTGTGTGCTTTCACAATATTTCACCTATCGCAGTTTCGTAGTCGCAATAAAACAACACCATCTCGTTAGATGACGTCGTTTCTGGTGGTTTCACGATGCTACCTAGCTTAAACTCAACCTAACATAACCTTCGCACTTCTATCGTTAGAAAACGTTTTACTCGCTACTTTACAATGCTCTCTACAACATTACGACGGTTTCATGCGCTTTCACATTAGATATCGCAGTTTCTGACTTGTAATGGTGAAAAACACTGCATCTCACTAAGCGAGATTGTTTATTGTGGTTTTACGACGGTTCATATCTTACCCTAACATTTGCACTTGTATCTCAAAACGCTCTATTACACTGTTTCGTTCACAATTATGATATTTGCATGACCTCACAGTTTTTCACCAACTTATTACAGTACAGAACGCTGTCTCTCGCTAGATGACATCATTCTTTAAGGTTTCACGATGCTTGCATGCGCTTTAACGAGAATATCACAATATAGCAGTTTCGCACTTGTGACGGTAGAACACGCAGTATTTGGCTTGTTCATGCCGTTTTGTGTGCTTTCACATTTCACCTATCGCAGTTTAATACTCGCAATAAAACAACACTATCTGGTTAGATGACGTCGTTTCTGGTAGTTTCACGACGCTACCTAGCTTAAACTAACCTAACCTAACCTAACCTTCGCACTTCTATCGTTAGAAAACGTTTTACTCGCAACTTTACAATGTTTTCTACAAGATTACGACGGTTTCATGCGCTTTCACATTAGATATCGTAGTTCCCGACTTGTAATGTTGAAAAACACTACATCTCATTAAGTGACATTGTTTAATGCGGTTTTACGACGGTTGATATCTCAACCTAACCTAACATTCGCACTTGTATCTAAATACGCTCAATTACACTGTTTCGTTCACAATTACGATATTTGCTTGACCTCACAGTTTCTCACCAACTTATTACAGTACAGAACGCAGTATCTCGCTAAATGACATCGTTCTTTAAGGTTTCACGATACTTGCATGCGCTCTAACGAGAATATCACAATAAAGCAGTTTCGCACTTGTAACGGCACAAGACGCAGTATCTGGCTAGTTCATGCCATTTTGTGTGCTTTCACAATATTTCACTTATCGCAGTTTCATACTCGCAATAAAACAACACTATCTCGTTAGATGACATCGTTTTTGGTGCTTTCACGACGCTACGTAGCTCAAACTAACCTAACCTTCGCACTTCTATCGTTAGAAAACGTTTTATTCGCTACTTTACAATGTTTTCTACAAGATTACGACGGTTTCATGCGCTTTCACATTAGATATCGCAGTTCCTTACTTGTAATGGTGAAAAACACAGCATCTCACTAAGTGACATTGTTTAATGCGGTTTTAGCGCGGTTCATATCTTAACCTAACCTAACCTAACCTAACATAATTTAACCTAACCTAACCTTACCTAACCCAAACTAACCTAACCTAACCAAACCTTACCTAACATAACCTAACCTAACCTAACGTAACCAAACCTAACCTAACCTAACCTAACCTACCCTAACCTATCCTAACGACGTTTGCAAGCGCTTTCACATTAGATATCGCAGTTCCCGACTTGTAATGGTGAAAAACACTGCATCTCACTAAGTGACATTGTTTAATGCGGTTTTACGACGGTTCATATCTTAACCTAACCTAACCTTCGCATTTGTATTGAAAAACGCTCTATTACACTGTTTCGTTCACAATTACGATATTTGCATAACCTCACAGTTTTTCACCAACTTATTGCAGTACAGAACGCTGTATCTCGCTAAACGACATCGTTCTTTAAGGTTTCACGATGCTTGCATGCGCTTCAACGAGAATATCACATTATAGCAGTTTCGCACTTGTAACGGTACAACACGCAGTATCTGGCTTGTTCATGCCGTTTTGTGTACTTTCACAACATTTCACCTATTGCAGTTTCGTACATGCAATAAAACAACACTATCTCGTTAGATGACGTCCTTTTTGGTGGTCTCACGACGCTACGTAGCTCAAACTAACCTAACCTTCGCACTTCTATCGTTAGAAAACGTTTTATTCGCTACTTTACAATGTTTTCTACAAGATTACGACGGTTTCATGCGCTTTCACATTAGATATCGCAGTTCCTGACTTGTAATGGTGAAAAACACAGCATCTCACTAAGTGACATTGTTTAATGCGGTTTTAGCGCGGTTCATATCTTAACCTAACCTAACCTAACCTAACATAATTTAACCTAACCCAACCTTACCTAACCCAAACTAACCTAACCTAACCAAACCTTACCTAACATAACCTAACCTAACCTAACCTAACCTAACCAAACCAAACCTAACCTAACCTAACCTAACCTATCCTAACCTATCCTAACGACGTTTGCAAGCGCTTTCATATTAGATATCGCAGTTCCCGACTTGTAATGGTGAAAAACACTGCATCTCACTAAGTGACATTGTTTAATGCGGTTTTACGACGGTTCATATCTTAACCTAATCTAACCTTCGCATTTGTATTGAAAAACGCTCTATTACACTGTTTCGTTCACAATTACGATATTTGCATAACCTCACAGTTTTTCACCAACTTATTGCAGTACAGAACGCTGTATCTCGCTAAACGACATCGTTCTTTAAGGTTTCACGATGCTTGCATGCGCTTTACCGAGAATATCACAACATAGCAGTTTCGCACTTGTAACGGTACAACACGCAGTATTTGGCTTGTTCATGCCGTTTTGTGTGCTTTCACAACATTTTACCTATCGCAGTTTCGTACTCGCAATAAAACAACACTATCTCGTTAGATGACGTCGTTTTTGGTGGTTTCACGATGCTACCTAGCTTAAACTAACATAACTCAACCTAACATAACCTTCGCACTTCTATCGTTAGAAAACGTTTTACTCGCTACTTTACATTGCTTTCTACAACATTACGACGGTTTCAAGCGCTTTCACATTAGATATCGCAGTTCCCAACTTGTAAAGGTGAAAAACACTGCATCTCACTAAGTGACATTGTTTAATGCGGTTTTACGACGGTTCATACTTTAACCTAACCTAACCTAACCTAACCTAACCTAACCTTACCTAATCTAACCTAACCTAACCTAACCCAACCCAACCCAACCTAACCTAACCTAACCTAACCTAAACTAACCTAACCCGACCTAACCTAACCTAACCTAACCCAACCTAACCCAACCCAACCCAACCTAACCTAACCTAAGCTAACCTAACCTAACCTAACCAAACCTAACCTAACCTAACCTAACCTAACGTAACCTAACCTAACCTAACCTATTCTAACGTAACCTAAGCTTACCTGACCTAACCTAACCTAACGTAACCAAACCTAACCTAACATATCCTAACGTAACCTAACCTAACCTAACCTAACCTAACGTAACCTAACCTAACCTAACCCAACCTAACCCAACCCAACCCAACCCAACAAAACCCAACCCAACCTAACCTAACCTAACCTAACCTAACCTTACCTAACCTAACCAAATTAGTCTTACCTAACCTAACCTAACCTAACGTAACCTAACCTAACGTACCCTAACGTAACCTAACCTAACCTAACCTAACCCAACCTAACCCAACCTAACCTAACCTAACCTAACCCAACTCAACCCAACCTAACCTAATCTAACCTAACCTAACCTAACCTAACCAAACCGAACCTAACCTAACCTAACCTAACCTAACGACGGTTGCAAGCGCTTTAACATTATATATCGCAGTTCCCGAGTTGTAATGGTGAGAAACGCTGCATCTCACTAAGTGACATTGTTTAAGGCGGTTTTACGACGGTTCATATCTTAACCTAACCTGACATTCGCACTTGTATCTAAAAACGCTCTATTACACTGTTTCGTTCACAATTACGATATTTGCATAACCTCACAGTTTTTCACCAACTTATTGCAGTACAGAACACTGTATCTCGCTAAATGACATTGTTCTTTGAGGTTTCACGATGCTTGCTGCGCTTTAACGAGAATATCACATTATTGCAGTTTCGCACTTGTAACGATACAACACGCAGTATCTAGCTTGTTCATGCCGTTTTGTGTGCTTTGACAATATTTCACCTATCGCAGTTTATTACTCGCAATAAAACAACACTATCTCGTTAGATGACGTCGTTTTTGGTAGTTTCACGACGCTACCTAGCTTAAACTAACCTAACCTAACCTAACCTTCGCACTTCTATCGTTATAAAACGTTTTACTCGCAACTTTACAATGTTTTCTACAAGATTACGACGGTTTCTTGCGCTTTCACATTAGATATCGTAGTTCCCGACTTGTAATGTTGAACAACACTACATCTCACTAAGTGACATTGTTTAATGCGGTTTTACGACGGTTGATATCGCAACCTAACTCAACATTCGCACTTGTATCTAAATACGCTCAATTACACTGTTTCGTTCACAATTACGATATTTGCTTGACGTCACAGTTTCTCACCAACTTATTACAGTACAGAACGCTGTATCTCGCTAAATGACATCGTTCTTTAAGGTTTCACGATACTTGCATGCGCTTTAACGAGAATATCACAATAAAGCAGTTTCGCACTTGTAACGGCACAAGACGCAGTATCTGGCTAGTTCATGCCATTTTGTGTGCTTTCCCAATATTTCACCTATCGCAGTTTTGTACTCGCAATAAAACATCACTATCTCGTTAGATGACATCGTTTTTGGTGGTTTCACGACGCTACCTAGCTCAAACTAACCTAACCTTCGCACTTCTATCGTTAGAAAACATTTTATTCGCTACTTTACAATGTTTTCTACAAGATTACGACGGTTTCATGCGCTTTCACATTAGATATCGCAGTTCCCGACTTGTAATGGTGAAAAACACAGCATCTCACTAAGTGACATTGTTTAATGTGAATTTAGCGCGGTTCATATCTTAACCTAACCTAACCTAACCTAACCTAACCTTACCTAACCCAACCTAACCTAACCTAACCAAACCTTACCTAACATACCCTAACCTAACCTAACCTAACCTAACCAAACCTAACCTAACCTAACCTAACGTAACCTAACCTAACCTAACCTAATATAACCTAACGACGTTTGCAAGCGCTTTCACATTAGATATCGCAGTTCCCGACTTGTAATAGTGAAAAACACTGCATCTCACTAAGTGACATTGTTTAATGTGGTTTTACGACGGTTCATATCTTAACCAAACCTAACATTCGCACTTGTATCTAAAAACGCTCTATTACACTGTTCTGTTCACAATTACGATATTTGCATAACCTCACAGTTTTTCACCAACTTATTGCAGTACAGAACGCTGTATCTCGCTAAATGACATTGTTCTTTAAGGTTTCACGATGCTTGCATGCGCTTTAACGAGAATATCACAATATAGCAGTTTCGCACTTGTAACGGTAGAACACGCAGTATTTGGCTTGTTCATGCCGTTTTGTGTGCTTTCACAACATTTCACCTATCGCAGTTTAATACTCGCAATAAAACAACACTATCTCGTTAGATGACGTCGTTTTTGGTAGTTTCACGACGCTACCTAGCTTAAACTAACCTAACCTAACCTAACCTTCGCACTTCTATCGTTAGAAAACGTTTTACTCGCAACTTTACAATGTTTTCTACAAGATTACGACGGTTTCATGCGCTTTCACACTAGATATCGTAGTTCCCGACTTGTAATGTTGAAAAACACTGCATCTCACTAAGTGACATTGTTCAATGCGGTTTTACGACGGTTCATACTTTAACCTAACGTAACCTAACCTAACCTATTCTTACCTAATCTAACCTAACCTAACCTAACCCAACCCAACCCTACCTAACCTAACCTAACCTAAACTAAACTAACCTAACCCAACCTAACCTAACCTAACCTAACCTAACCCAACCTAACCCAGCCCAACCCAACCTAACCTAACCTAAGCTAACCTAACCTAACCTAACCAAACCTAACCTAACCTAACCTAACGTAACCTAACCTAACCTAACCTATTCTAACGTAACCTAACCTTACCTGACCTAACCTAACCTAACGTAACCTAACCTAACCTAACATAACCTAACGTAACCTAACCTAACCTAACCTAACCTAACGTAACCTAACCTAACCTAACCCAACCCAACCCAACCCAACAAAACCCAACCCAACCTAACCTAACCTAACCTAACCTAACCTTACCTAACCTAACCAAATGATTCTTACCTAACCGAACCTAACCTAACGTAACCTAACCTAACGTACCCTAACGTAACCTAACCTAACCTAACCTATCCCAACCTAACCTAACCTAACCTAACCCAACTCATCCCAACCTAACCTAATCTAACCGAACCTAACCTAACCTAACCAAACCTAACCTAACCTAACCTAACCTAACCTAACGACGGTTGCAAGCGCTTTCACATTAGATATCGCAGTTCCCGACTTGTAATGGTGCAAAACACAGCATCTCACTAAGTGACATTGTTTAAGGCGGTTTTACGACGGTTCATATCTTAACCTAACCTAACATTCGCACTTGTATCTAAAAACGCTCTATTACACTGTTTCGTTCACAATTACGATATTTGCATAACCTCACAGTTTTTCACCAACTTATTGCAGTACAGAACGCTGTATCTCGCTAAATGACATTGTTCTTTGAGGTTTCACGATGCTTGCTGCGCTTTAACGAGAATGTCACATTATAGCAGTTTCGCACTTGTAACGCTACAACACGCAGTATCTAGCTTGTTCATGCGGTTTTGTCTGCTTTCACAATATTTCACCGATCGCAGTTTAATACTCGCAATAAAACAACACTATCTCGTTAGATGACGTCGTTTTTGGTAGTTTCACGACGCTACCTAGCTTAAACTAACCTAACCTAACCTAGCCTTCGCACTTTTATCGTTATAAAACGTTTTACTCGCAACTTTACAATGTTTTCTACAAGATTACGACGGTTTCATGCGCTTTCACATTAGATATCGTAGTTCCCGTCTTGTAATGTTGAAAAACACTACATCTCACTAAGTGACATTGTTTAATGCGGTTTTACGACGGTTGATATCTCAACCTAACCTAACATTCGCACTTGTATCTAAATACGCTCAATTACACTGTTTCGTTCACAATTACGATATTTGCTTGACCTCACAGTTTCTCACCAACCTATTACAGTACAGAACGCTGTAGCTCGCTAAATGACATCGTTCTTTAAGGTTTCACGATACTTGCATGCGCTTTAACGAGAATATCACAATAAAGCAGTTTCGCACTTGTAACGGCACAAGACGCAGTATCTGGCTAGTTCATGCGATTTTGTGTGCTTTCTCAATATTTCACCTATCGCAGTTTTGTACTCGCAATAAAACATCACTATCTCGTTAGATGACATCGTTTTTGGTGGTTTCACGACGCTACCTAGCTCAAACTAACCTAACCTTCGCACTTCTATCATTAGAAAACGTTTTACTCGCAACTTTACAATGTTTTCTACAAGATTACGACGGTTTCATGCGCTTTTACATTAGATATCGTAGTTCCCGACTTGTAATGTTGAAAAACACTACATCTCACTAAGTGACATTGTTTAATGCGGTTTTACGACGGTTCATACCTTAACCTAACGTAACCTAACCTTACCTAACCTAACCTAACCCAACCCAACCCAACCTAACCTAACCTAACCTAAACTAACCTAACCCAACCTAACCTAACCTAACCTAACCTAACCCAACTTAACCCAACCTAACCTAATCTAACCTAACCTAACCCAACCTAACCTAACCTAACCTAACCTAACCTAACCCAACCCAACCCAACCTAACCTAACCTAACCTAAACTAACCTAACCTAACCCAACCTAACCTAACCTAACTTAACCCAACCTAACCCAGCCCAACCCAACCTAACCTAACCTAAGCTAAGCTAACCTAACCTAACCAATTCTAACCTAACCTAACCTAACCTAACGTAACCTAACCTAACCTAACCTATTCTAACGTAACCTAACCTTACCTGACCTAACCTAACGTAACCTAACCTAACCTAACATAACCTAACGTAACCTAACCTAACCTAACCTAACGTAACCTAACCTAACCTAACCCAACCTAACCCAACCCAACCCAACCCAACAAAACCCAACCCAACCTAACCTAACCTAACCTAACCTAACCTTACCTAACCTAACAAAATTATTCTTACCTAACCTAACCTAACCTAACGTAACCTAACCTAACGTACCCTAACGTAACCTAACCTAACCTAACCTAACCTAACCCAACCTAACCTAACCTAACCTAACCCAACTCAACCCAACCTAACCTAATCTAACCGAACCTAACCTAACCTAACCAAACCTAACCTAACCTAACCTAACCTAACGACGGTTGCAAGCGCTTTCACATTAGATATCGCAGTTCCCGACTTGTAATGCTGAGAAACACTGCATCTCACTAAGTGACATTGTTTAAGGCGGTTTTACGACGGTTCATATCTTAACCTAACCTAACATTCGCACTTGTATCTAAAAACGCTCTATTACACTGTTTCGTTCACAATTACGATATTTGCATAACCTTACAGTTTTTCACCAACTTATTGCAGTACAGAACGCTGTATCTCGCTAAATGACATTGTTCTTTGAGGTTTCACGATGCTTGCTGCGCTTTAACGAGAATGTCATATTATAGCAGTTTCGCACTTGTAACGGCACAAGACGCAGTATCTGGCTAGTTCATGCCATTTTGTGTGCTTTCCCAATATTTCACTTATCGCAGTTTTGTACTCGCAATAAAACATCACTATCTCGTTAAATGACATCGTTTTTGGTGGTTTCACGACGCTACCTAGCTCAAACTAACCTAACCTTCGCACTTCTATCATTAGAAAACGTTTTATTCGCTACTTTACAATGTTTTCTACAAGATTACGACGGTTTCATGCGCTTTCACATTAGATATCGCAGTTCCCGGCTTGTAATGGTGAAAAACACAGCATCTCACTAAGTGACATTGTTTAATGCGGATTTAGCGCGGTTCATATCTTAACCTAACCTAACCTAACCTAACCTTACCTAACCCAACCTAACCTAACCTAACCTAACCTAACCAAACCTTACCTAACATACCCTAACCTAACCTAACCTAACCTAACCAAAGCTAACCTAACCTAACCTAACGTAACCTAACCTAACCTAACCTAACCTAACCTAACCTAATATAACCTAACGACGTTTGCAAGCGCTTTCACATTAGATATCGCAGTTCCCGACTTGTAATGGTGAAAAACACTGCATCTCACTAAGTGACATTGTTTAATGTGGTTTTACAACGGTTCATATCTTAACCTAACCTAACATTCGCACTTGTATCTAAAAACGCTCTATTACACTGTTTTGTTCACAATTACGATATTTGCATAACCTCACAGTTCTTCACCAACTTATTGCAGTACAGTACGCTGTATCTCGCTAAATGACATTGTTCTTTAAGGTTTCACGATGCTTGCATGCGCTTTAACGAGAATATCACAATATAACAGTTTCGCACTTGTAACGGTAGAACACGCAGTATTTGGCTTGTTCATGCCGTTTTGTGTGCTTTCACAACATTTCACCTATCGCAGTTTAATACTCGCAATAAAACAACACTATCTCGTTAGATGACGTCGTTTTTGGTAGTTTCACGACGCTACCTAGCTTAAACTAACCTAACCTAACCTAGCCTTTGCACTTCTATCGTTATAAAACGTTTTACTCGCAACTTTATAATGTTTTCTACAAGATTACGACGGTTTCATGCGCTTTCACATTAGATATCGTAGTTCCCGACTTGTAATGTTGAACAACACTACATCTCACTAAGTGACATTGTTTAATGCGGTTTTACGACGGTTGATATCTCAACCTAACCTAACATTCGCACTTGTATCTAAATACGCTCAATTACACTGTTTCGTTCACAATTACGATATTTGCTTGACGTCACAGTTTCTCACCAACTTATTACAGTACAGAACGCTGTATCTCGCTAAATGACATCGTTCTTTAAGGTTTCACGATACTTGCATGCGCTTTAACGAGAATATCACAATAAAGCAGTTTCGCACTTGTAACGGCACAAGACGCAGTATCTGGCTAGTTCATGCCATTTTGTGTGCTTTCCCAATATTTCACCTATCGCAGTTTTGTACTCGCAATAAAACATCACTATCTCGTTAGATGACATCGTTTTTGGTGGTTTCACGACGCTACCTAGCTCAAACTAACCTAACCTTCGCACTTCTATCGTTAGAAAACATTTTATTCGCTACTTTACAATGTTTTCTACAAGATTACGACGGTTTCATGCGCTTTCACAATAGATATCGCAGTTCCCGACTTGTAATGGTGAAAAACACAGCATCTCACTAAGTGACATTGTTTAATGTGAATTTAGCGCGGTTCATATCTTAACCTAACCTAACCTAACCTAACCTAACCTTACCTAACCCAACCTAACCTAACCTAACCAAACCTTACCTAACATACCCTAACCTAACCTAACCTAACCTAACCAAACCTAACCTAACCTAACCTAACGTAACCTAACCTAACCTAACCTAATATAACCTAACGACGTTTGCAAGCGCTTTCACATTAGATATCGCAGTTCCCGACTTGTAATAGTGAAAAACACTGCATCTCACTAAGTGACATTGTTTAATGTGGTTTTACGACGGTTCATATCTTAACCAAACCTAACATTTGCACTTGTATCTAAAAACGCTCTATTACACTGTTCTGTTCACAATTACGATATTTGCATAACCTCACAGTTTTTCACCAACTTATTGCAGTACAGAACGCTGTATCTCGCTAAATGACATTGTTCTTTAAGGTTTCACGATGCTTGCATGCGCTTTAACGAGAATATCACAATATAGCAGTTTCGCACTTGTAACGGTAGAACACGCAGTATTTGACTTGTTCATGCCGTTTTGTGTGCTTTCACAACATTTCACCTATCGCAGTTTAATACTCGCAATAAAACAACACTATCTCGTTAGATGACGTCGTTTTTGGTAGTTTCACGACGCTACCTAGCTTAAACTAACCTAACCTAACCTAACCTTCGCACTTCTATCGTTAGAAAACGTTTTACTCGCAACTTTACAATGTTTTCTACAAGATTACGACGGTTTCATGCGCTTTCACACTAGATATCGTAGTTCCCGACTTGTAATGTTGAAAAACACTGCATCTCACTAAGTGACATTGTTCAATGCGGTTTTACGACGGTTCATACTTTAACCTAACGTAACCTAACCTAACCTAACCTAACCTTACCTAATCTAACCTAACCTAACCTAACCCAACCCAACCCTACCTAACCTAACCTAACCTAAACTAAACTAACCTAACCCAACCTAACCTAACCTAACCTAACCTAACCCAACCTAACCCAGCCCAACCCAACCTAACCTAACCTAAGCTAACCTAACCTAACCTAACCAAACCTAACCTAACCTAACCTAACGTAACCTAACCTAACCTAACCTATTCTAACGTAACCTAACCTTACCTGACCTAACCTAACCTAACGTAACCTAACCTAACCTAACATAACCTAACGTAACCTAACCTAACCTAACCTAACCTAACGTAACCTAACCTAACCTAACCCAACCCAACCCAACCCAACAAAACCCAACCCAACCTAACCTAACCTAACCTAACCTAACCAAATGATTCTTACCTAACCGAACCTAACCTAACGTAACCTAACCTAACGTACCCTAACGTAACCTAACCTAACCTAACCTAACCTATCCCAACCTAACCTAACCTAACCTAACCCAACTCATCCCAACCTAACCTAATCTAACCGAACCTAACCTAACCTAACCAAACCTAACCTAACCTAACCTAACCTAACCTAACCTAACGACGGTTGCAAGCGCTTTCACATTAGATATCGCAGTTCCCGACTTGTAATGGTGCAAAACACAGCATCTCACTAAGTGACATTGTTTAAGGCGGTTTTACGACGGTTCATATCTTAACCTAACCTAACATTCGCACTTGTATCTAAAAACGCTCTATTACACTGTTTCGTTCACAATTACGATATTTGCATAACCTCACAGTTTTTCACCAACTTATTGCAGTACAGAACGCTGTATCTCGCTAAATGACATTGTTCTTTGAGGTTTCACGATGCTTGCTGCGCTTTAACGAGAATGTCACATTATAGCAGTTTCGCACTTGTAACGCTACAACACGCAGTATCTAGCTTGTTCATGCGGTTTTGTCTGCTTTCACAATATTTCACCGATCGCAGTTTAATACTCGCAATAAAACAACACTATCTCGTTAGATGACGTCGTTTTTGGTAGTTTCACGACGCTACCTAGCTTAAACTAACCTAACCTAACCTAGCCTTCGCACTTCTATCGTTATAAAACGTTTTACTCGCAACTTTACAATGTTTTCTACAAGATTACGACGGTTTCATGCGCTTTCACATTAGATATCGTAGTTCCCGTCTTGTAATGTTGAAAAACACTACATCTCACTAAGTGACATTGTTTAATGCGGTTTTACGACGGTTGATATCTCAACCTAACCTAACATTCGCACTTGTATCTAAATACGCTCAATTACACTGTTTCGTTCACAATTACGATATTTGCTTGACCTCACAGTTTCTCACCAACCTATTACAGTACAGAACGCTGTAGCTCGCTAAATGACATCGTTCTTTAAGGTTTCACGATACTTGCATGCGCTTTAACGAGAATATCACAATAAAGCAGTTTCGCACTTGTAACGGCACAAGACGCAGTATCTGGCTAGTTCATGCGATTTTGTGTGCTTTCTCAATATTTCACCTATCGCAGTTTTGTACTCGCAATAAAACATCACTATCTCGTTAGATGACATCGTTTTTGGTGGTTTCACGACGCTACCTAGCTCAAACTAACCTAACCTTCGCACTTCTATCATTAGAAAACGTTTTACTCGCAACTTTACAATGTTTTCTACAAGATTACGACGGTTTCATGCGCTTTTACATTAGATATCGTAGTTCCCGACTTGTAATGTTGAAAAACACTACATCTCACTAAGTGACATTGTTTAATGCGGTTTTACGACGGTTCATACCTTAACCTAACGTAACCTAACCTAACCTAACCTAACCCAACCCAACCCAACCTAACCTAACCTAACCTAAACTAACCTAACCCAACCTAACCTAACCTAACCTAACCTAACCCAACTTAACCCAACCTAACCTAATCTAACCTAACCTAACCCAACCTAACCTAACCTAACCTAACCTAACCTAACCCAACCCAACCCAACCTAACCTAACCTAACCTAAACTAACCTAACCTAACCCAACCTAACCTAACCTAACTTAACCCAACCTAACCCAGCCCAACCCAACCTAACCTAACCTAAGCTAAGCTAACCTAACCTAACCAATTCTAACCTAACCTAACCTAACCTAACGTAACCTAACCTAACCTAACCTATTCTAACGTAACCTAACCTTACCTGACCTAACCTAACGTAACCTAACCTAACCTAACATAACCTAACGTAACCTAACCTAACCTAACCTAACGTAACCTAACCTAACCTAACCCAACCTAACCCAACCCAACCCAACCCAACAAAACCCAACCCAACCTAACCTAACCTAACCTAACCTAACCTTACCTAACCTAACAAAATTATTCTTACCTAACCTAACCTAACCTAACGTAACCTAACCTAACGTACCCTAACGTAACCTAACCTAACCTAACCTAACCTAACCCAACCTAACCTAACCTAACCTAACCCAACTCAACCCAACCTAACCTAATCTAACCGAACCTAACCTAACCTAACCAAACCTAACCTAACCTAACCTAACCTAACGACGGTTGCAAGCGCTTTCACATTAGATATCGCAGTTCCCGACTTGTAATGCTGAGAAACACTGCATCTCACTAAGTGACATTGTTTAAGGCGGTTTTACGACGGTTCATATCTTAACCTAACCTAACATTCGCACTTGTATCTAAAAACGCTCTATTACACTGTTTCGTTCACAATTACGATATTTGCATAACCTTACAGTTTTTCACCAACTTATTGCAGTACAGAACGCTGTATCTCGCTAAATGACATTGTTCTTTGAGGTTTCACGATGCTTGCTGCGCTTTAACGAGAATGTCATATTATAGCAGTTTCGCACTTGTAACGGCACAAGACGCAGTATCTGGCTGGTTCATGCCATTTTGTGTGCTTTCCCAATATTTCACTTATCGCAGTTTTGTACTCGCAATAAAACATCACTATCTCGTTAAATGACATCGTTTTTGGTGGTTTCACGACGCTACCTAGCTCAAACTAACCTAACCTTCGCACTTCTATCATTAGAAAACGTTTTATTCGCTACTTTACAATGTTTTCTACAAGATTACGACGGTTTCATGCGCTTTCACATTAGATATCGCAGTTCCCGGCTTGTAATGGTGAAAAACACAGCATCTCACTAAGTGACATTGTTTAATGCGGATTTAGCGCGGTTCATATCTTAACCTAACCTAACCTAACCTAACCTTACCTAACCCAACCTAACCTAACCTAACCTAACCTAACCAAACCTTACCTAACATACCCTAACCTAACCTAACCTAACCTAACCAAAGCTAACCTAACCTAACCTAACGTAACCTAACCTAACCTAACCTAACCTAACCTAACCTAATATAACGTAACGACGTTTGCAAGCGCTTTCACATTAGATATCGCAGTTCCCGACTTGTAATGGTGAAAAACACTGCATCTCACTAAGTGACATTGTTTAATGTGGTTTTACAACGGTTCATATCTTAACCTAACCTAACATTCGCACTTGTATCTAAAAACGCTCTATTACACTGTTTTGTTCACAATTACGATATTTGCATACCCTCACAGTTCTTCACCAACTTATTGCAGTACAGTACGCTGTATCTCGCTAAATGACATTGTTCTTTAAGGTTTCACGATGCTTGCATGCGCTTTAACGAGAATATCACAATATAACAGTTTCGCACTTGTAACGGTAGAACACGCAGTATTTGGCTTGTTCATGCCGTTTTGTGTGCTTTCACAACATTTCACCTATCGCAGTTTAATACTCGCAATAAAACAACACTATCTCGTTAGATGACGTCGTTTTTGGTAGTTTCACGACGCTACCTAGCTTAAACTAACCTAACCTAACCTAGCCTTTGCACTTCTATCGTTATAAAACGTTTTACTCGCAACTTTACAATGTTTTCTACAAGATTACGACGGTTTCATGCGCTTTCACATTAGATATCGTAGTTCCCGACTTGTAATGTTGAAAAACACTACATCTCACTAAGTGACATTGTTTAATGCGGTTTTACGACGGTTGATATCTCAACCTAACCTAACATTCGCACTTGTATCTAAATACGCTCAATTACACTGTTTCGTTCACAATTACGATATTTGCTTGACCTCACAGTTTCTCACCAACTTATTACAGTACAGAACGCTGTATCTCGCTAAATGACATCGTTCTTTAAGGTTTCACGATACTTGCATGCGCTTTAACGAGAATATCACAATAAAGCAGTTTCGCACTTGTAACGGCACAAGACGCAGTATCTGGCTAGTTCATGCCATTTTGTGTGCTTTCCCAATATTTCACTTATCGCAGTTTTGTACTCGCAATAAAACATCACTATCTCGTTAAATGACATCGTTTTTGGTGGTTTCACGACACTACCTAGCTCAAACTAACCTAACCTTCGCACTTCTATCATTAGAAAACGTTTTATTCGCTACTTTACAATGTTTTCTACAAGATTACGACGGTTTCATGCGCTTTCACATTAGATATCGCAGTTCCCGACTTGTAATGGTGAAAAACACAGCATCTCACTAAGTGACATTATTTAATGCGGATTTAGCGCGGTTCATATCTTAACCTAACCTAACCTAACCTAACCTTACCTAACCCAACCTAACCTAACCTAACCTAACCTAACCAAACCTTACCTAACATACCCTAACCTAACCTAACCTAACCTAACCAAAGCTAACCTAACCTAACCTAACGTAACCTAACCTAACCTAACCTAACCTAACCTAACCTAATATAACCTAACGACGTTTGCAAGCGCTTTCACATTAGATATCGCAGTTCCCGACTTGTAATGGTGAAAAACACTGCATCTCACTAAGTGACATTGTTTAATGTGGTTTTACAACGGTTCATATCTTAACCTAACCTAACATTCGCACTTGTATCTAAAAACGCTCTATTACACTGTTTTGTTCACAATTACGATATTTGCATAACCTCACAGTTCTTCACCAACTTATTGCAGTACAGTACGCTGTATCTCGCTAAATGACATTGTTCTTTAAGGTTTCACGATGCTTGCATGCGCTTTAACGAGAATATCACAATATAACAGTTTCGCACTTGTAACGGTAGAACACGCAGTATTTGGCTTGTTCATGCCGTTTTGTGTGCTTTCACAACATTTCACCTATCGCAGTTTAATACTCGCAATAAAACAACACTATCTCGTTAGATGACGTCGTTTTTGGTAGTTTCACGACGCTACCTAGCTTAAACTAACCTAACCTAACCTTCGCACTTCTATCGTTAGAAAACGTTTTACTCGCAACTTTACAATGTTTTCTACAAGATTACGACGGTTTCATGCGCTTTTAAATTAGATATCGTAGTTCCCGACTTGTAATGTTGAAAAACACTACATCTCACTAAGTGACATTGTTTAATGCGGTTTTACGACGGTTCATACCTTAACCTAACGTAACCTAACCTAACCTTACCTAACCTAACCTAACGACGGTTGCAAGCGCTTTCACATTAGATATCGCAGTTCCCGACTTGTAATGGTGAAAAACACTGCATCTCACTAAGTGACATTGTTTAATGTGGTTTTACGACGGTTCATATCTTAACCTAACCTAACATTCGCACTTGTATCTAAAAACGCTCTATTACACTGTTTTGTTCACAATTACGATATTTGCATAACCTCACAGTTTTTCACCAACTTATTGCAGTACAGAACGCTGTATCTCGCTAAATGACATTGTTCTTTAAGGTTTCACGATGCTTGCATGCGCTTTACCGAGAATATCACAACATAGCAGTTTCGCACTTGTAACGGTACAACACGCAGTATTTGGCTTGTTCATGCCGTTTTGTGTGCTTTCACAACATTTTACCTATCGCAGTTTCGTACTCGCAATAAAACAACACTATCTCGTTAGATGACGTCGTTTTTGGTGGTTTCACGATGCTACCTAGCTTAAACTAACATAACTCAACCTAACATAACCTTCGCACTTCTATCGTTAGAAAACGTTTTACTCGCTACTTTACATTGCTTTCTACAACATTACGACAGTTTCAAGCGCTTTCACATTAGATATCGCAGTTCGCAACTTGTAAAGGTGAAAAACACTGCATCTCACTAAGTGACATTGTTTAATGCGGTTTTACGACGGTTCATACTTTACCCTAACGTAACCTAACCTAACCTAACCTAACCTAACCTTACCTAATCTAACCTAACCTAACCTAACCCAACCCAACCCAACCTAACCTAACCTAACCTAAACTAACCTAACCCAACCTAACCTAACCTAACCCAACCTAACCCAGCCCAACCCAACTTAACCTAACCTAAGCTAACCTAACCTAACCTAACCAATTCTAACCTAACCTAACCTAACCTAACGTAACCTAACCTAACCTAACCTATTCTAACGTAACCTAACCTTACCTGACCTAACCTAACCTAACGTAACCTAACCTAACCTAACATAACCTAACGTAACCTAACCTAACCTAACCTAACCTAACCCAACCTAACCTAACCTAACCTAACCCAACTCAACCCAACCTAACCTAATCTAACCGAACCTAACCTAACCTAACCAAACCTAACCTAACCTAACCTAACCTAACGACGGTTGCAAGCGCTTTCACATTAGATATCGCAGTTCCCGACTTGTAATGCTGAGAAACACTGCATCTCACTAAGTGACATTGTTTAAGGCGGTTTTACGACGGTTCATATCTTAACCTAACCTAACATTCGCACTTGTATCTAAAAACGCTCTATTACACTGTTTCGTTCACAATTACGATATTTGCATAACCTCACAGTTTTTCACCAACTTATTGCAGTACAGAACGCTGTATCTCGCTAAATGACATTGTTCTTTGAGGTTTCACGATGCTTGCTGCGCTTTAACGAGAATGTCACATTATAGCAGTTTCGCACTTGTAACGCTACAACACGCAGTATCTAGCTTGTTCATGCCGTTTTGTCTGCTTTCACAATATTTCACCTATCGCAGTTTAATACTCGCAATAAAACAACACTATCTCGTTAGATGACGTCGTTTTTGGTAGTTTCACGACGCTACCTAGCTTAAACTAACCTAACCTAACCTAGCCTTCGCACTTCTATCGTTATAAAACGTTTTACTCGCAACTTTACAATGTTTTCTACAAGATTACGACGGTTTCATGCGCTTTCACATTAGATATCGTAGTTCCCGACTTGTAATGTTGAAAAACACTACATCTCACTAAGTGACATTGTTTAATGCGGTTTTACGACGGTTGATATCTCAACCTAACCTAACATTCGCACTTGTATCTAAATACGCTCAATTACACTGTTTCGTTCACAGTTACGATATTTGCTTGACCTCACAGTTTCTCACCAACTTATTACAGTACAGAACGCTGTATCTCGCTAAATGACATCGTTCTTTAAGGTTTCACGATACTTGCATGCGCTTTAACGAGAATATCACAACATAGCAGTTTCGCACTTGTAACGGTAGAACACGCAGTATTTGGCTTGTTCATGCCGTTTTGTGTGCTTTCACATTTCACCTATCGCAGTTTAATACTCGCAATAAAACAACACTATCTCGTTAGATGACGTCGTTTTTGGTAGTTTCACGACGCTACCTAGCCTACACTAACCTAACCTAACCTAACCCTCGCACTTCTATCGTTAGAAAACGTTTTACTCGCAACTTTACAATGTTTTCTACAAGATTACGACGGTTTCATGCGCTTTCACATTAGATATCGTAGTTCCCGACTTGTAATGTTGACAAACACTACATCTCACTAAGTGACATTGTTTAATGCGGTTTTACGACGGTTCATACCTTAACCTAACGTAACCTAACCTAACCTAACCTAACCTCACCTAACCTAACCTAACCTAACCTAACCCAACCCAACCCAACCTAACCTAACCTAACCTAACCTAACCTAACCCAACCCAACCCAACCTAACCTAACCTAACCTAACCTAAACTAACCTAACCCAACCTAACCTAACCTAACCTAACCTAACCCAACTCAACCCAACCTAACCTAATCTAACCTAACCTAACCTAAGCTAACCAAACCTAACCTAACCTAACCTAACCTAACCTAACGACGGTTGCAAGCGCTTTCACATTAGATATCGCAGTTCCCGACTTGTAATGGTGAAAAACACTGCATCTCACTAAGTGACATTGTTTAATGTGGTTTTACGACGGTTCATATCTTAACCTAACCTAACATTCGCACTTGTATCTAAAAACGCTCTATTACACTGTTTTGTTCACAATTACGATATTTGCATAACCTCACAGTTTTTCACCAACTTATTGCAGTACAGAACGCTGTATCTCGCTAAATGACTTTGTTCTTTAAGGTTTCACGATGCTTGCATGCGCTTTAACGAGAATATCACAATATAGCAGTTTCGCACTTGTAACGGTAGAACACGCAGTATTTGGCTTGTTCATGCCGTTTTGTGTGCTTTCACAACATTTCACCTATCGCTGTTTAATACTCGCAATAAAACAACACTATCTCGTTAGATGACGTCGTTTTTGGTAGTTTCACGACGCTACCTAGCTTAAACTAACCTAACCTAACCTAACCTTCGCACTTCTATCGTTAGAAAACGTTTTACTCGCAACTTTACAATGTTTTCTACAAGATTACGACGGTTTCATGCGTTTTCACATTAGATATCGTAGTTCCCGACTTGTAATGGTGAAAAACACAGCATCTCACTAAGTGACATTGTTTAATGTGGTTTTAGCGCGGTTCATATCTTAACCTAACCTAACCTAACCTAACCCAACCTAACCTAACCTTACCTAACCCAACCTAACCTAACCTAACCTAAACTAACCTAACCCAACCTAACCTAACCTAACCTAACCCAACTCAACCCAACCTAACCTAATCTAACCTAACCAAACCTAACCTAGCCTAACCTAACCTAACCTAACCTAACCTAACCTAACCTAACCTAACCTAACCTAACCTAACGACAGTTGCAAGCGCTTTCACATTAGATATCGCAGTTCCCGACTTGTAATGGTGAAAAACACTGCATCTCACTAAGTGACATTGTTTAATGTGGTTTTACGACGGTTCATATCTTAACCTAACCTAACATTCGCACTTGTATCTAAAATGCTCTATTACACTGTTTTGTTCACAATTACGATATTTGCATAACCTCACAGTTTTTCACCGACTTATTGCAGTACGGAACGCTGTATCTCGCTAAATGACATTGTTCTTTAAGGTTTCACGATGCTTGCATGCGCTTTAACGAGAATATCACAATATAGCAGTTTCGCACTTGTAACGGTAGAACACGCAGTATTTGGCTTGTTCATGCCGTTTTGTGTGCTTTCACAACATTTCACCTATCGCAGTTTAATACTCGCAATAAAACAACACTATCTCGTTAGATGACGTCGTTTTTGGTAGTTTCACGACGCTACCTAGCTTAAACTAACCTAACCTAACCTTCGCACTTCTATCGTTAGAAAACGTTTTACTCGCAACTTTACAATGTTTTCTACAAGATTACGACGGTTTCATGCGCTTTCACATTAGATATCGTAGTTCCCGACTTGTAATGTTGAAAAACACTACATCTCACTAAGTGACATTGTTTAATGCGGTTTTAAGACGGTTGATATGTCAACCTAACCTAACATTCGCACTTGTATCTAAAGACGCTCAATTACACTGTTTCGTTCACAATTACGATATTTGCTTGACCTCAAAGTTTCTCACCAACTTATTACAGTACAGAACGCTGTATCTCGCTAAATGACATCGTTCTTTAAGGTTTCACGATACTTGCATGCGCTTTAACGAGAATATCACAATAAAGCAGTTTCGCACTTGTAACGGCACAAGACACAGTATCTGGCTAGTTCATGCCATTTTGTGTGCTTTCACAATATTTCACCTATCGCAGTTTCGTACTCGCAATAAAACAACACTATCTCGTTAGATGGCATCGTTTTTGGTGGTCTCACGACGCTACGTAGCTCAAACTAACCTAACCTTCGCACTTCTATCGTTAGAAAACGTTTTATTCGCTACTTTACAACGTTTTCTACAAGATTACGACGGTTTCATGCGCTTTCACATTAGATATCGCAGTTCCCGACTTGTAATGGTGAAAAACACAGCATCTCACTAAGTGACATTGTTTAATGTGGTTTTAGCGCGGTTCATATCTTAACCTAACCTAACCTAACCAAACCCAACCTAACCTAACCTTACCTAACCCAACCTAACCTAACCTAACCTAACCAAACCTTACCTAACATAACCTAACCTAACCTAACCTAACCAAACCTAACCAAACGTAACCTAACCTAACCTAACCTAACCTAACGACGTTTGCAAGCGCTTTCACATTAGATATCGCAGTTCCCGACTTGTAATGGTGAAAAACACTGCATCTCACTAAGTGACATTGTTTAATGCGGTTTTACGACGGTTCATATCTTAACCTAACCTAACATTCGTACTTGTATTGAAAAACGCTCTATTACACTGTTTCGTTCACAAGTACGATATTTGCATAACCTCACAGTTTTTCACCAACTTATTGCAGTACAGAACGCTGTATCTCGCTAAATGACATTGTTCTTTAAGGTTTCACGATGCTTGCATGCGCTTTAACGAGAATATCACAATATAGCAGTTTCGCACTTGTAACGGTAGAACACGCAGTATTTGTCTTGTTCATGCCGTTTTGTGTGCTTTCACAACATTTCACCTATCGCAGTTTAATACTCGCAATAAAACAACACTATCTCGTTAGATGACGTCGTTTTTAGTAGTTTCACGACGCTACCTAGCTTAAACTAACCTAACCTAACCTAACCTTCGCACTTCTATCGTTAGAAAACGTTTTACTCGCAACTTTACAATGTTTTCTACAAGATTACGACGGTTTCATGCGCTTTCACATTAGATATCGTAGTTCCCGACTTGTAATGTTGAAAAACACTACATCTCACTAAGTGACATTGTTTAATGCGGTTTTACGACGGTTCATACCTTAACCTAACGTAACCTAACCTAACCTAACCTTACCTAACCTAACCTAACCTAACCCAACCCAACCCAACTTAACCTAACCTAACCTAACCTAACCTAACCCAACCCAACCCAACCCAACCTAACCTAACCTAACCTAACCTAAACTAACCTAGCCCAACCTAACCTAACCTAACCTAACCTAACCCAACTCAACCCAACCTAACCTAATCTAACCTAACCTAACCTAACCTAACCAAACCTAACCTAACCTAACCTAACCTAACCTAACGACGGTTGCAAGCGCTTTCACATTAGATATCGCAGTTCCCGACTTGTAATGGTGAAAAACACTGCATCTCACTAAGTGACATTGTTTAATGTGGTTTTACGACGGTTCATATCTTAACCTAACCTAACATTCGCACTTGTATCTAAAAACGCTCTATTACACTGTTTTGTTCACAATTACGATATTTGCATAACCTCACAGTTTTTCACCAACTTATTACAGTACAGAACGCTGTATCTCGCTAAATGACATCGTTCTTTAAGGTTTCACGATACTTGCATGCGCTTTAACGAGAATATCACAATAAAGCAGTTTCGCACTTCTAACGGCACAAGACGCAGTATCTGGCTAGTTCATGCCATTTTGTGTGCTTTCACAATATTTCACCTATCGCAGTTTCGTACTCGCAATAAAACAACACTATCTCGTTAGATGGCATCGTTTTTGGTGGTTTCACGAGGCTACGTAGCTCAACCTAACATAACCTTCGCACTTCTATCGTTAGAAAGCGTTTTACTCGCTACTTTACATTGCTTTCTACAACATTACGACGGTTTCAAGCGCTTTCACCTTAGATATCGCAGTTCCCAACTTGTAAAGGTTAAAAACACTGCATGTCACTAAGTTACATTGTTTATAGCGGTTTTACGACAGTTCATACCTTAACCTAACGTAACCTAACCTAACCTAACCTAACCTAACCTTACCTAACCTAACCTAACCTAACCCAACCCAACCCAACCTAACCTAACCTAACCTAACCTAAACTAACCTAACCTAACCTAACCTAACCCAACCTAACCCAACCCAACGCAACCTAACCTAACATAAGCTAACCTAATCTAACCTAACCAAACCTAACCTAACCTAACCTAACCTAACGTAACCTAACCTAACCTAACCTATTCTAACGTAACCTGTCCTTACCTGACCTAACCTAACCTAACGTAACCTAACCTAACCTAACATAACCTAACGTAACCTAACCTAACCTAACCCAACCTAACCCAACCCAACCCAACCCAACAAAACCCAACCCAACCTAACCTAACCTAACCTAACCTTACCTAACCTAACCAAATTATCCTTACCTAACCTAACCTAACCTAACGTAACGTAACCTAACGTAACCTAACCTAACCTAACGTAGCCTAACCTAACCTAACCTAACCCAACCTAACCTAACCTAACCTAACCTAGCCCAACTCAACCCAACCTAACCTAATCTAACCTAACCTAACCTAACCAAACCTAACCTAACCTAACCTAACCTAACGACGGTTGCAAGCGCTTTCACATTAGATATAGCAGTTCCCGACTTGTAATGGTGAGAAACACTGCATCTCACTAAGTGACATTGTTTAATGCGGTTTTACGACGGTTCATGTCTTAACCTAACCTAACAATCGCACTTGTATCTAAAAACGCTCTAGTACACTGTTTCGTTCACAATTACGATATTTGCATAACCTCACAGTTTTTCACCAACTTATTGCAGTAGAGAACGCTGTATTTCGCTAAATGACATTGTTCTTTAAGGTTTCACGATGCTTGCATGCGCTTTAACGAGAATATCACATTATAGCAGTTTCGCACTTGTAACGGTACAACACGCAGTATCTGGCTTGTTCATGCCGTTTTGTGTGCTTTCACAATATTTCACCTATCGCAGTTTCGTAGTCGCAATAACACAACACCATCTCGTTAGATGACGTCGTTTCTGGTGGTTTCACGACGCTACCTAGCTTAAACTCAACCTAACATAACCTTCGCACTTCTATCGTTAGAAAACGTTTTACTCGCTACTTTACAATGCTCTCTACAACATTACGACGGTTTCATGCGCTTTCACATTAGATATCGCAGTTTCTGACTTGTAATGGTGAAAAACACTGCATCTCACTAAGTGAGATTGTTTATTGTGGTTTTACGACGGTTCATATCTTACCCTAACCTAACATTTGCACTTGTATCTCAAAACGCTCTATTACACTGTTTCGTTCACAATTATGATATTTGCATGACCTCACAGTTTTTCACCAACTTATTACAGTACAGAACGCTGTCTCTCGTTGATGACTTCATTCTTTAAGGTTTCACGATGCTTGCATGCGCTTTAACGAGAATATCACAATATAGCAGTTTCGCACTTGTGACGGTAGAACACGCAGTATTTGACTTGTTCATGCCGTTTTGTGTGCTTTCACAACATTTCACCTATCGCAGTTTAATACTCGCAAGAAAACAACACTATCTCGTTAGATGACGTCGTTTTTGGTAGTTTCACGACGCTACCTAGCTTAAACTAACCTAACCTAACCTAACCTTCGCACTTCTATCGTTAGAAAACGTTTTACTCGCAACTTTACAATGTTTTCTACAAGATTACGACGGTTTCATGCGCTTTCACATTAGATATCGTAGTTCCCGACTTGTAATGTTGAAAAACACTACATCTCACTAAGTGACATTGTTTAATGCGGTTTTACGACGGTTCATACCTTAACCTAACGTAACCTAACCTAACCTAACCTAACCTAACCCAACCCAACCCAACCTAACCTAACCTAACCTAACCTAACCTAAACTAACCTAACCCAACCTAACCTAACCTAACCTAACCCAACTCAACCCAACCTAACCTAATCTAACCTAACCTAACCTAACCTAACCAAACCTAACCTAGCCTAACCAAACCTAACCTAACCTAACCTAACGACAGTTGCAAGCGCTTTCACATTAGATATCGCAGTTCCCGACTTGTAATGGTGAAAAACACTGCATCTCACTAAGTGACATTGTTTAATGCGGTTTTACGGCGGTTCATATCTTAACCTAACCTAACATTCGTACTTGTATTGAAAAACGCTCTATTACACTGTTTCGTTCACAATTACGATATTTGCATAACCTCAAAGTTTTTCACCAACTTATTGCAGTACAGAACGCTGTATCTCGCTAAATGACATCGTTCTTTAAGCTTTCACGATGCTTGCATGCGCTTTAACGAGAATATCACATTATAGCAGTTTCGCCCTTGTAACGGTACAACACGCAGTATCAGGCTTGTTCAAGCCGTTTTGTCTACTTTCACAACATTTCACTTATTGCAGTTTCGTACATGCAATAAAACAACACTATCTCGTTAGATGACGTCCTTGTTGGTGGTCTCCCGACGCTACATAGCTTAAACTAACATAACTCAAGCTAACCTTCGCACTTCTATCGTTAGAAAACGTTTTACTCGCATTTTTACAATGTTTTCTACAAAATTACGACGGTTTCATGCGCTTTCACATTAGATATCGTAGTTCCCGACTTGTAATGTTGAAAAACACTACATCTCACTAAGTGACATTGTTTAATGCGGTTTTACGACGGTTGATATCTCAACCTAACCTAACATTCGCACTTGTATCTAAATACGCTCAATTACACTGTTTCGTTCACAATTACGATATTTGCTTGACCTCACAGTTTCTCACCAACTTATTACAGTACAGAACGCTGTATCTCGCTAAATGACATCGTTCTTTAAGGTTTCACGATACTTGCATGCGCTTTAACGAGAATATCACAATAAAGCAGTTTCGCACTTGTAACGGCACAAGACGCAGTATCTGGCTAGTTCATGCCATTTTGTGTGCTTTCCCAATATTTCACCTATCGCAGCTTTGTACTCGCAATAAATCATCACTATCTCGTTAGATGACATCGTTTTTGGTGGTTTCACGACGCTACCTAGCTCAAACTAACCTAACCTTCGCACTTCTATCGTTAGAAAACGTTTTATTTGCTACTTTACAATGTTTTCTACAAGATTACGACGGTTTCATGCGCTTTCACATTAGATATCGCAGTTCCCGACTTGTAATGGTGAAAAACACAGCATCTCACTAAGTGACAATGTTTAATGCGGATTTAGCGCGGTTCATATCTTAACCTAACGTAACCTAACCTAACCTAACCTAACCTTACCTAACCTAACCTAACCTAACCTAACCCAACCCAACCCAACTTAACCTAACCTAACCTAACCTAACCTAACCCAACCCAACCCAACCTAACCTAACCTAACCTAACCTAAACTAACCTAACCCAACCTAACCTAACCTAACCTAACCTAACCCAACTCAACCCAACCTAACCTAATCTAACCTAACCTAACCTAACCTAACCTAACCAAACCTAACCTACCCTAACCTAACCTAACCTAACCTAACCTAACGACGGTTGCAAGCGCTTTCACATTAGATATCGCAGTTCCCGACTTGTAATGGTGAAAAACACTGCATCTCACTAAGTGACATTGTTTAATGCGGTTTTACGACGGTTCATGTCTTACCCTAACCTAATATTTGCACTTGTATCTCAAAACGCTCTATTACACTGTTTCGTTCACAATTACGATATTTGCATAACCTCACAGTTTTTCACCAACTTATTGCAGCACAGAACGCTGTATCTCGCTAAATGACATCGTTCTTTAAGCTTTCACGATGCTTGCATGCGCTTTAACGAGAATATCACATTATAGCAGTTTCGCACTTGTAACGGTAGAACACGCAGTATTTGGCTCGTTCATGCCGTTTTGTGTGCTTTCACAACATTTCACCTATCGCAGTTTAATACTCGCAATAAAACAACACTATCTCGTTAGATGACGTCGTTTTTGGTAGTTTCACGACGCTACCTAGCATAAACTAACCTAACCTAACCTAACCTTCGCACTTCTATCGTTAGAAAACGTTTTATTCGCAACTTTACAATGTTTTCTACAAGATTACGACGGTTTCATGCGCTTTCACATTAGATATCGTAGTTCCCGACTTGTAAAGTTGAAAAACACTACATCTCACTAAGTGACATTGTTTAATGCGGTTTTACGACGGTTCATACCTTAACCTAACGTAACCTAACCTAACCTTACCTAACCTAACCTAACCTAACCTAACCCAACCCAACCCAACTTAACCTAACCTAACCTAACCTCACCTAACCTCACCTAACCCAACCCAACCCAACCCAACCTAACCTAACCTAACCTAACCTAAACTAACCTAACCCAACCTAACCTAACCCAACCTAACCTAACCTAACCTAACCTAGTCTAGCCCAACTCAACCCAACCTAACCTAATCTAACCTAACCTAACCTAACCTAACCAAACCTAACCTAACCTAACCTAACCTAACGACGGTTGCAAGCGCTTTCACATTAGATATAGCAGTTCCCGACTTGTAATGGTGAGAAACACTGCATCTCACTAAGTGACATTGTTTAATGCGGTTTTACGACGGTTCATATCTTAACCTAACCTAACAATCGCACTTGTATCTAAAAACGCTCTATTACACTGTTTCGTTCACAATTACGATATTTGCATAACCTCACAGTTTTTCACCAAATTATTGCAGTAGAGAACGCTGTATTTCGCTAAATGACATTGTTCTTTAAGGTTTCACGATGCTTGCATGCGCTTTAACGAGAATATCACATTATAGCAGTTTCGCACTTGTAACGGTACAACACGCAGTATCTGGCTTGTTCATGCCGTTTTGTGTGCTTTCACAATATTTCACCTATCGCAGTTTCGTAGTCGCAATAAAACAACACCATCTCGTTAGATGACGTCGTTTCTGGTGGTTTCACGACGCTACATAGCTTAAACTAACATAACTCAAGCTAACCTTCGCACTTCTATCGTTAGAAAACATTTTACTCGCATTTTTACAATGTTTTCTACAAAATTACGACGGTTTCATGCGCTTTCACATTAGATATCGTAGTTCCCGACTTGTAATGTTGAAAAACACTACATCTCACTAAGTGACATTGTTTAATTCGGTTTTACGACGGTTGATATCTCAACCTAACCTAACATTCGCACTTGTATCTAAATACGCTCAATTACACTGTTTCGTTCACAATTACGATATTTGCTTGAGCTCACAGTTTCTCACCAACTTATTACAGTACAGAACGCTGTATCTCGCTAAATGACATCGTTCTTTAAGGTTTCACGATACTTGCATGCGCTTTAACGAGAATATCACAATAAAGCAGTTTCGCACTTGTAACGGCACAAGACGCAGTATCTGGCTAGTTCATGCCATTTTGTGTGCTTTCCCAATATTTCACCTATCGCAGTTTTGTACTCGCAATAAAACATCACTATCTCGTTAGATGACATCGTTTTTGGTGGTTTCACGATGCTACCTAGCTCAAACTAACCTAACCTTCGCACTTCTGTCGTTAGAAAACGTTTTATTCGCTACTTTACAATGTTTTCTACAAGATTACGACGGTTTCATGCGCTTTCACATTAGATATCGCAGTTCCCGACTTGTAATTGTGAAAAACACAGCATCTCACTAAGTGACATTGTTTAATGCGGATTTAGCGCGGTTCATATCTTAACCTAACCTAACCTAACCTAACCTTACCTAACCCAACCTAACCTAACCTAACCTAACCAAACCTTACCTAACATACCCTAACCTAACCTAACCTAACCTAACCAAACCTAACCTAACCTAACCTAACGTAACCTAACCTAACGTAACCTAACCTAACTTAACCTAACATAACCTAACGACGTTTGCAAGCGCTTTCACATTAGATATCGCAGTTCCCGACTTGTAATGGTAAAAAACACTGCATCTCACTAAGTGACATTGTTTAATATGGTTTTACTACGGTTCACATCTTAACCTAACCTAACATTCGCACTTGTATCTAAAAACGCTCTATTAAACTGTTTTGTTCACAATTACGATATTTGCATAACCTCACAGTTTTTCATCAACTTATTGCAGTACAGAACGCTGTATCTCGCTAAATGACATTGTTCTTTAAGGTTTCACGATGCTTGCATGCGCTTTAACGAGAATATCACAATATAGCAGTTTAGCACTTGTAACGGTAGAACACGCAGTATTTGTCTTGTTCATGCCGTTTTGTGTGCTTTCACAACATTTCACTTATAGCAGTTTAATACTCGCAATAAAACAACACTATCTCGTTAGATGACGTCGTTTTTGGTAGTTTCACGACGCTACCTAGCATAAACTAACCTAACCTAACCTAACCTTCGCACTTCTATCGTTAGAAAACGTTTTACTCGCAACTTTACAATGTTTTCTATAAGATTACGACGGTTTCATGCGCTTTCACATTAGATATCGTAGTTCCCGACTTGTAATGTTGAAAAACACTACATCTCACTAAGTGACATTGTTTAATGCGGTTTTACGACTGTTCATGCCTTAACCTAACGTAACCTAACCTAACCTAACCTAACCTTACCTAACCTAACCTAACCCAACTCAACCCAACCTAACCTAATCTAAGCTAACCTAACCTAACCTAACCTAACCAAACCTAACCTACCCTAACCTAACCTAACCTAACCTAACCTAACCTAACCTAACCTAACGACGGTTGCAAGCGCTTTCACATTAGATATCGCAGTTCCCGACTTGTAATGGTGAAAAACACTGCATCTCACTAAGTGACATTGTTTAATGTGGTTTTACGACGGTTCATGTCTTACCCTAACCTAACATTTGCACTTGTATCTCAAAACGCTCTATTACACTGTTTCGTTCACAATTACGATATTTGCATAACCTCACAGTTTTTCACCAACTTATTGCAGCACAGAACGCTGTATCTCGCTAAATGACATCGTTCTTTAAGCTTTCACGATGCTTGCATGCGCTTTAACGAGAATATCACATTATAGCAGTTTCGCACTTGTAACGGTAGAACAAGCAGTATTTGGCTCGTTCATGCCGTTTTGTGTGCTTTCACAACATTTCACCTATCGCAGTTTAATACTCGCAATAAAACAACACTATCTCGTTAGATGACGTCGTTTTTGGTAGTTTCACGACGCTACCTAGCATAAACTAACCTAACCTAACCTAACCTTCGCACTTCTATCGTTAGAAAACGTTTTATTCGCAACTTTACAATGTTTTCTACAAGATTACGACGGTTTCATGCGCTTTCACCTTAGATATCGTAGTTCCCGACTTGTAAAGTTGAAAAACACTACATCTCACTAAGTGACATTGTTTAATGCGGTTTTACGACGGTTCATACCTTAACCTAACGTAACCTAACCTAACCTAACCTAACCCAACCCAACCTAACCTAACCTAACCTAACCCAACTCAACCCAACCTAACCTAATCTAACCTAACCTAACCTAACCTAACCTAACCAAACCTAACCTAACCTAACCTAACCTAACCTAACCTAACCTTACGACGGTTTCATGCGCTTTCACATTAGATATCGTAGTTCCCGACTTGTAATGTTGAAAAACACTACATCTCACTAAGTGACATTGTTTAATTCGGTTTTACGACGGTTGATATCTCAACCTAACCTAACATTCGCACTTGTATCTAAATACGCTCAATTACACTGTTTCGTTCACAATTACGATATTTGCTTGAGCTCACAGTTTCTCACCAACTTATTACAGTACAGAACGCTGTATCTCGCTAAATGACATCGTTCTTTAAGGTTTCACGATACTTGCATGCGCTTTAACGAGAATATCACAATAAAGCAGTTTCGCACTTGTAACGGCACAAGACGCAGTATCTGGCTAGTTCATGCCATTTTGTGTGCTTTCCCAATATTTCACCTATCGCAGTTTTGTACTCGCAATAAAACATCACTATCTCGTTAGATGACATCGTTTTTGGTGGTTTCACGATGCTCCCTAGCTCAAACTAACCTAACCTTCGCACTTCTATCGTTAGAAAACGTTTTATTCGCTACTTTACAATGTTTTCTACAAGATTACGACGGTTTCATGCGCTTTCACATTAGATATCGCAGTTCCCGACTTGTAATTGTGAAAAACACAGCATCTCACTAAGTGACATTGTTTAATGCGGATTTAGCGCGGTTCATATCTTAACCTAACCTAACCTAACCTAACCTTACCTTACCCAACCTAACCTAACCTAACCTAACCAAACCTTACCTAACATACCCTAACCTAACCTAACCTAACCTAACCAAACCTAACCTAACCTAACCTAACGTAACCTAACCTAACGTAACCTAACCTAACCTAACCTAACATAACCTAACGACGTTTGCAAGCGCTTTCACATTAGATATCGCAGTTCCCGACTTGTAATGGTAAAAAACACTGCATCTCACTAAGTGACATTGTTTAATGTGGTTTTACTACGGTTCACATCTTAACCTAACCTAACATTCGCACTTGTATCTAAAAACGCTCTATTAAACTGTTTTGTTCACAATTACGATATTTGCATAACCTCACAGTTTTTCATCAACTTATTGCAGTACAGAACGCTGTTTCTCGCTAAATGACATTGTTCTTTAAGGTTTCACGATGCTTGCATGCGCTTTAACGAGAATATCACAATATAGCAGTTTCGCACTTGTAACGGTAGAACACGCAGTATTTGTCTTGTTCATGCCGTTTTGTGTGCTTTCACAACATTTCACTTATAGCAGTTTAATACTCGCAATAAAACAACACTATCTCGTTAGATGACGTCGTTTTTGGTAGTTTCACGACGCTACCTAGCATAAACTAACCTAACCTAACCTAACCTTCGCACTTCTATCGTTAGAAAACGTTTTACTCGCAACTTTACAATGTTTTCTATAAGATTACGACGGTTTCATGCGCTTTCACATTAGATATCGTAGTTCCCGACTTGTAATGTTGAAAAACACTACATCTCACTAAGTGACATTGTTTAATGCGGTTTTACGACTGTTCATGCCTTAACCTAACGTAACCTAACCTAACCTAACCTAACCTTACCTAACCTAACCTAACCCAACTCAACCCAACCTAACCTAATCTAACCTAACCTAACCTAACCTAACCAAACCTAACCTACCCTAACCTAACCTAACCTAACCTAACCTAACCTAACGACGGTTGCAAGCGCTTTCACAATAGATATCGCAGTTCCCGACTTGTAATGGTGAAAAACACTGCATCTCACTAAGTGACATTGTTTAATGCGGTTTTACGACGGTTCATGTCTTACCCTAACCTAACATTTGCACTTGTATCTCAAAACGCTCTATTACACTGTTTCGTTCACAATTACGATATTTGCATAACCTCACAGTTTTTCACCAACTTATTGCAGCACAGAACGCTGTATCTCGCTAAATGACATCGTTCTTTAAGCTTTCACGATGCTTGCATGCGCTTTAACGAGAATATCACATTATAGCAGTTCCGCACTTGTAACGGTAGAACACGCAGTATTTGGCTCGTTCATGCCGTTTTGTGTGCTTTCACAACATTTCACCTATCGCAGTTTAATACTCGCAATAAAACAACACTATCTCGTTAGATGACGTCGTTTTTGGTAGTTTCACGACGCTACCTAGCATAAACTAACCTAACCTAACCTAACCTTCGCACTTCTATCGTTAGAAAACGTTTTATTCGCAACTTTACAATGTTTTCTACAAGATTACGACGGTTTCATGCGCTTTCACATTAGATATCGTAGTTCCCGACTTGTAAAGTTGAAAAACACTACATCTCACTAAGTGACATTGTTTAATGCGGTTTTACGACGGTTCATACCTTAACCTAACGTAACCTAACCTAACCTAACCTAACCCAACCCAACCTAACCTAACCTAACCTAACCCAACTCAACCCAACCTAACCTAATCTAACCTAACCTAACCTAACCTAACCAAACCTAACCTAACCTAACCTAACCTAACCTAACCTAACCTAACGACGGTTGCAAGCGCTTTCACATTAGATATCGCAGTTCCCGACTTGTAATGTTGAAAAACACTACATCTCACTAAGTGACATTGTTTAATTCGGTTTTACGACGGTTGATATCTCAACCTAACCTAACATTCGCACTTGTATCTAAATACGCTCAATTACACTGTTTCGTTCACAATTACGATATTTGCTTGAGCTCACAGTTTCTCACCAACTTATTACAGAACAGAACGCTGTATCTCGCTAAATGACATCGTTCTTTAAGGTTTCACGATACTTGCATGCGCTTTAACGAGAATATCACAATAAAGCAGTTTCGCACTTGTAACGGCACAAGACGCAGTATCTGGCTAGTTCATGCCATTTTGTGTGCTTTCCCAATATTTCACCTATCGCAGTTTTGTACTCGCAATAAAACATCACTATCTCGTTAGATGACATCGTTTTTGGTGGTTTCACGATGCTACCTAGCTCAAACTAACCTAACCTTCGCACTTCTATCGTTAGAAAACGTTTTATTCGCTACTTTACAATGTTTTCTACAAGATTACGACGGTTTCATGCGCTTTCACATTAGATATCGCAGTTCCCGACTTGTAATTGTGAAAAACACAGCATCTCACTAAGTGACATTGTTTAATGCGGATTTAGCGCGGTTTATATCTTAACCTAACCTAACCTAACCTAACCTTACCTAACCCAACCTAACCTAACCTAACCTAACCAAACCTTACCTAACATACCCTAACCTAACCTAACCTAACCTAACCAAACCTAACCTAACCTAACCTAACGTAACCTAACCTAACGTAACCTAACCTAACCTAACCTAACATAACCTAACGACGTTTGCAAGCGCTTTCACATTAGATATCGCAGTTCCCGACTTGTAATGGTAAAAAACACTGCATCTCACTAAGTGACATTGTTTAATGTGGTTTTACTACGGTTCACATCTTAACCTAACCTAACATTCGCACTTGTATCTAAAAACGCTCTATTAAACTGTTTTGTTCACAATTACGATATTTGCATAACCTCACAGTTTTTCACCAACTTATTGCAGTACAGAACGCTGTATCTCGCTAAATGACATTGTTCTTTAAGGTTTCACGATGCTTGCATGCGCTTTAACGAGAATATCACAATATAGCAGTTTCGCACTTGTAACGGTAGAACACGCAGTATTTGTCTTGTTCATGCCGTTTTGTGTGCTTTCACAACATTTCACTTATAGCAGTTTAATACTCGCAATAAAACAACACTATCTCGTTAGATGACGTCGTTTTTGGTAGTTTCACGACGCTACCTAGCATAAACTAACCTAACCTAACCTAACCTTCGCACTTCTATCGTTAGAAAACGTTTTACTCGCAACTTTACAATGTTTTCTATAAGATTACGACGGTTTCATGCGCTTTCACATTAGATATCGTAGTTCCCGACTTGTAATGTTGAAAAACACTACATCTCACTAAGTGACATTGTTTAATGCGGTTTTACGACTGTTCATGCCTTAACCTAACGTAACCTAACCTAACCTAACCTAACCTTACCTAACCTAACCTAACCCAACTCAACCCAACCTAACCTAATCTAACCTAACCTAACCTAACCTAACCTAACCAAACCTAACCTACCCTAACCTAACCTAACCTAACCTAACCTAACCTAACGACGGTTGCAAGCGCTTTCACATTAGATATCGCAGTTCCCGACTTGTAATGGTGAAAAACACTGCATCTCACTAAGTGACATTGTTTAATGCGGTTTTACGACGGTTCATGTCTTACCCTAACCTAACATTTGCACTTGTATCTCAAAACGCTCTATTACACTGTTTCGTTCACAATTACGATATTTGCATAACCTCACAGTTTTTCACCAACTTATTGCAGCACAGAACGCTGTATCTCGCTAAATGACATCGTTCTTTAAGCTTTCACGATGCTTGCATGCGCTTTAACGAGAATATCACATTATAGCAGTTTCGCACTCATAACGGTAGAACACGCAGTATTTGGCTCGTTCATGCCGTTTTGTGTGCTTTCACAACATTTCACCTATCGCAGTTTAATACTCGCAATAAAACAACACTATCTCGTTAGATGACGTCGTTTTTGGTAGTTTCACGACGCTACCTAGCATAAACTAACCTAACCTAACCTAACCTTCGCACTTCTATCGTTAGAAAACGTTTTATTCGCAACTTTACAATGTTTTCTACAAGATTACGACGGTTTCATGCGCTTTCACATTAGATATCGTAGTTCCCGACTTGTAAAGTTGAAAAACACTACATCTCACTAAGTGACATTGTTTAATGCGGTTTTACGACGGTTCATACCTTAACCTAACGTAACCTAACCTAACATAACCTAACCTTACCTAACCTAACCTAACCTAACCTAACCCAACCCAACCCAACTTAACCTAACCTAACCTAACCTAACCTAACCCAACCCAACCCAACCCAACCTAACCTAACCTAACCTAACCTAAACTAACCTAACCCAACCTAACCTAACCCAACCTAACCTAACCTAACCTAACCTAACCTAGCCCAACTCAACCCAACCTAACCTAATCTAACCTAACCTAACCTAACCTAACCAAACCTAACCTAACCTAACCTAACCTAACGACGGTTGCAAGCGCTTTCACATTAGATATAGCAGTTCCCGACTTGTAATGGTGAGAAACACTGCATCTCACAAAGTGACATTGTTTAATGCGGTTTTACGACGGTTCATATCTTAACCTAACCTAACAATCGCACTTGTATCTAAAAACGCTCTATTACACTGTTTCGTTCACAATTACGATATTTGCATAACCTCACAGTTTTTCACCAACTTATTGCAGTAGAGAACGCTGTATTTCGCTAAATGACATTGTTCTTTAAGGTTTCACGATGCTTGCACGCGCTTTAACGAGAATATCACATTATAGCAGTTTCGCACTTGTAACGGTACAACACGCAGTATCTGGCTTGTTCATGCCGTTTTGTGTGCTTTCACAATATTTCACCTATCGCAGTTTCGTAGTCGCAATAAAACAACACCATCTCGTTAGATGACGTCGTTTCTGGTGGTTTCACGACGCTACCTAGCTTAAACTCAACCTAACATAACCTTCGCACTTCAATCGTTAGAAAACGTTTTACTCGCTACTTTACAATGCTCTCTACAACATTACGACGGTTTCATGCGCTTTCACATTAGATATCGCAGTTTCTGACTTGTAATGGTGAAAACCACTGCATCTCACTAAGTGAGATTGTTTATTGTGGTTTTACGACGGTTCATGTCTTACCCTAACCTAACATTTGCACTTGTATCTCAAAACGCTCTATTACACTGTTTCGTTCACAATTACGATATTTGCTTGACCTCACAGTTTCTCACCAACTTATTACAGTACAGAACGCTGTATCTCGCTAAATGACATCGTTCTTTAAGGTTTCACGATACTTGCATGCGCTTTAACGAGAATATCACAATAAAGCAGTTTCGCACTTGTAACGGCACAAGACGCAGTATCTGGCTAGTTCATGCCATTTTGTGTGCTTTCCCAATATTTCACCTATCGCAGTTTTGTACTCGCAATAAAACATCACTATCTCGTTAGATGACATCGTTTTTGGTGGTTTCACGATGCTACCTAGCTCAAACTAACCTAACCTTCGCACTTCTATCGTTAGAAAACGTTTTATTCGCTACTTTACAATGTTTTCTACAAGATTACGACGGTTTCATGCGCTTTCACATTAGATATCGCAGTTCCCGACTTGTAATTGTGAAAAACACAGCATCTCACTAAGTGACATTGTTTAATGCGGATTTAGCGCGGTTCATATCTTAACCTAACCTAACCTAACCTAACCTTACCTAACCCAACCAAACCTAACCTAACCTAACCAAACCTTACCTAACATACCCTAACTTAACCTAACCTAACCTAACCAAACCTAACCTAACCTAACCTAACGTAACCTAACCTAACCTAACCTAACCTAACCTAACATAACCTAACGACGTTTGCAAGCGCTTTCACATTAGATATCGCAGTTCCCGACTTGTAATGGTAAAAAACACTGCATCTCACTAAGTGACATTGTTTAATGTGGTTTTACGACGGTTCATATCTTAACCTAACCTAACATTCGCACTTGTATCTAAAAACGCTCTATTAAACTGTTTTGTTCACAATTACGATATTTGCATAACCTCACAGTTTTTCACCAACTTACTCCAGTACAGAACGCTGTATCTCGCTAAATGACATTGTTCTTTAAGGTTTCACGATGCTTGCATGCGCTTTAACGAGAATATCACAATATAGCAGTTTCGCACTTGTAACGGTAGAACACGCAGTATTTGTCTTGTTCATGCCGTTTTGTGTGCTTTCACAACATTTCACTTATAGCAGTTTAATACTCGCAATAAAACAACACTATCTCGTTAGATGACGTCGTTTTTGGTAGTTTCACGACGCTACCTAGCATAAACTAACCTAACCTAACCTAACCTTCGCACTTCTATCGTTAGAAAACGTTTTACTCGCAACTTTACAATGTTTTCTATAAGATTACGACGGTTTCATGCGCTTTCACATTAGATATCGTAGTTCCCGACTTGTAATGTTGAAAAACACTACATCTCACTAAGTGACATTGTTTAATGCGGTTTTACGACGGTTCATACCTTAACCTAACGTAACCTAACCTAACCTAACCTAACCTTACCTAACCTAACCTAACCTAACCTAACCCAACCCAACCCAACTTAACCTAACCTAACCTAACCCAACCCAACCCAACCCAGCCTAACCTAACCTAACCTAACCTAAACTAACCTAACCCAACCTAACCTAACCTAACCTAACCTAACCCAACTCAACCCAACCTAACCTAATCTAACCTAACCTAACCTAACCTAACCAAACCTAACCTAACCTAACCTAACCTAACCTAACCTAACATAACCTGACGACGGTTGCAAGCGCTTTCACATTAGATATCGCAGTTCCCGACTTGTAATGGTGAAAAACACTGCATCTCACTAAGTGACATTGTTTAATGTGGTTTTACGACGGTTCATATGTTAACCTAACCTAACCTTCGCACTTGTATCTAAAAACGCTCTATTACACTGTTTTGTTCACAATTACGATATTTGCATAACCTCACAGTTTTTCACCAACTTATTGCAGTACAGAACGCTGTATCTCGCTAAATGACTTTGTTCTTTAAGGTTTCACGATGCTTGCATGCGCTTTAACGAGAATATCACAATATAGCACTTTCGCACTTGTAACGGTAGAACACGCAGTATTTGGCTTGTTCATGCCGTTTTGTGTGCTTTCACAACATTTCACCTATCGCAGTTTCGTACTCGCAATAAACAACACTATCTCGTTAGATGACGTCGTTTTTGGTAGTTTCACGACGCTACCTAGCTTAAACTAACCTAACCTAACCTAACCTTCGCACTGCTATCGTTAGAAAACGTTTTACTCGCAACTTTACAATGTTTTCTACAAGATTACGACGGTTTCGTGCGCTTTCACATTAGATATCGTAGTTCCCGACTTGTAATGTTGAAAAACACTACATCTCACTAAGTGACATTGTTTAATGCGGTTTTACGACGGTTGATATGTCAACCTAACCTAACATTCGCACTTGTATCTAAAGACGCTCAATTACACTGTTTCGTTCACAATTACGATATTTGCTTGACCTCACAGTTTCTCACCAACTTATTACAGTACAGAACGCTGTATCTCGCTAAATGACATCGTTCTTTAAGGTTTCACGATACTTGCATGCGCTTTAACGAGAATATCACAATAAAGCAGTTTCGCACTTGTAATGGCACAAGACGCAGTATCTGGCTAGTTCATGCCATTTTGTGTGCTTTCACAATATTTCACCTATCGCAGTTTCGTACTCGCAATAAACAACACTATCTCGTTAGATGGCATCGTTTTTGGTGGTTTCACGACGCTACGTAGCTCAACCTAACATAACCTTCGCACTTCTATCGTTAGAAAGCGTTTTACTCGCTACTTTACATTCCTTTCTACAACATTACGACGGTTTCAAGCGCTTTCACATTAGATATCGCAGTTCCCAACTTGTAAAGGTGAAAAACACTGCATGTCACTAAGTGACATTGTTTAATGCGGTTTTACGACGGTTCATACCTTAACCTAACGTAACCTAACCTAACCTAACCTAACCTAACCCAACCTAACCCAACCTAACCTAACCTAACCTAACCTAAACTAACCTAACCTAACCTAACCTAACCTAACCCAACCTAACCCAACCCAACCCAACCTAACCTAACCTAAGCTAACCTAATCTAACCTAACCAAACCTAACCTAACCTAACGTAACCTAACCTAACCTAACCTATTCTAACGTAACCTGTCCTTACCTGACCTAACCTAACCTAACGTAACCTAACCTAACCTAACATAACCTAACGTCCCCTAACCTAACCTAACCCAACCTAACCCAACCCAACCCAACCCAACAAAACCCAACCCAACCTAACCTAACCTAACCTAACCTTACCTAACCTAACCAAATTATCCTTACCTAACCTAACCTAACCTAACGTAACCTAACCTAACGTAACCTAACGTAACCTAACCTAACCTAACGTAGCCTAACCTAACCTAACCTAACCCAACCTAACCTAACCTAACCTAACCTAGCCCAACTCAACCCAACCTAACCTAATCTAACCTAACCTAACCTAACCTAACCAAACCTAACCTAACCTAACCTAACCTAAAGACGGTTGCAAGCGCTTTCACATTAGATATAGCAGTTCCCGACTTGTAATGGTGAGAAACACTGCATCTCACTAAGTGACATTGTTTAATGCGATTTTACGACGGTTCATATCTTAACCTAACCTAACAATCGCACTTGTATCTAAAAACGCTCTATTACACTGTTTCGTTCACAATTACGATATTTGCTTGACCTCACAGTTTCTCACCAACTTATTACAGTACAGAACGCTGTATCTCGCTAAATGACATCGTTCTTTAAGGTTTCACGATACTTGCATGCGCTTTAACGAGAATATCACAATAAAGCAGTTTCGCACTTGTAATGGCACAAGACGCAGTATCTGGCTAGTTCATGCCATTTTGTGTGCTTTCACAATATTTCACCTATCGCAGTTTCGTACTCGCAATAAACAACACTATCTCGTTAGATGGCATCGTTTTTGGTGGTTTCACGACGCTACGTAGCTCAACCTAACATAACCTTCGCACTTCTATCGTTAGAAAGCGTTTTACTCGCTACTTTACATTGCTTTCTACAACATTACGACGGTTTCAAGCGCTTTCACATTAGATATCGCAGTTCCCAACTTGTAAAGGTGAAAAACACTGCATGTCACTAAGTGACATTGTTTAATGCGGTTTTACGACGGTTCATACCTTAACCTAACGTAACCTAACCTAACCTAACCTAACCTAACCTAACCCAACCCAACCCAACCTAACCTAACCTAACCTAACCTAAACTAACCTAACCTAACCTAACCTAACCTAACCCAACCTAACCCAACCCAACCCAACCTAACCTAACCTAAGCTAACCTAATCTAACCTAACCAAACCTAACCTAACCTAACCTAACCTAACGTAACCTAACCTAACCTAACCTATTCTAACGTAACCTGTCCTTACCTGACCTAACCTAACCTAACGTTACCTAACCTAACCTAACATAACCTAACGTCCCCTAACCTAACCTAACCCAACCTAACCCAACCCAACCCAACCCAACAAAACCCAACCCAACCTAACCTAACCTAACCTAACCTTACCTAACCTAACCAAATTATCCTTACCTAACCTAACCTAACCTAACGTAACCTAACCTAACGTAACCTAACGTAACCTAACCTAACCTAACGTAGCCTAACCTAACCTAACCTAACCCAACCTAACCTAACCTAACCTAACCTAGCCCAACTCAACCCAACCTAACCTAATCTAACCTAACCTAACCTAACCTAACCAAACCTAACCTAACCTAAACTAACCTAACGACGGTTGCAAGCGCTTTCACATAAGATATAGCAGTTCCCGACTTGTAATGGTGAGAAACACTGCATCTCACTAAGTGACATTGTTTAATGCGATTTTACGACGGTTCATATCTTAACCTAACCTAACAATCGCACTTGTATCTCAAAACGCTCTATTACACTGTTTCGTTCACAATTATGATATTTGCATGACCTCACAGTTTTTCACCAACTTATTACAGTACAGAACGCTGTCTCTCGCTAGATGACATCATTCTTTAAGGTTTCACGATGCTTGCATGCGCTTTAACGAGAATATCACAATATAGCAGTTTCGCACTTGTGACGGTAGAACACGCAGTATTTGGCTTGTTCATGCCGTTTTGTGTGCTTTCACAACATTTCACCTATCGCAGTTTAATACTCGCAATAAAACAACACTATCTCGTTAGATGACGTCGTTTATGGTAGTTTCACGACCCTACCTAGCTTAAACTAACCTAACCTAACCTAACCTTCGCACTTCTATCGTTAGAAAACGTTTTACACGCAACTTTACAATGTTTTCTACAAGATTACGACGGTTTCATGCGCTTTCACATTAGATATCGTAGTTCCCGACTTGTAATGTTGAAAAACACTACATCTCATTAAGTGACATTGTTTAATGCGGTTTTACGACGGTTGATATCTCAACCTAACCTAACATTCGCACTTGTATCTAAATACGCTCAATGACACTGTTTCGTTCACAATTACGATATTTGCTTGACCTCACAGTTGCTCACCAACTTATTACAGTACAGAACGCTGTATCTCGCTAAATGACATCGTTCTTTAAGGTTTCACGATACTTGCATGCGCTATAACGAGAATATCACATTATAGCAGTTTCGCACTTGTAACGGTACAACACGCAGTATCTGGCTTGTTCATGCCGTTTTGTGTACTTTCACAGCATTTCACCTATTGCAGTTTCGTACATGCAATAAAACAACACTATCTCGTTAGATGACGTCCTTTTTGGTGGTCTCACGACGCTACATAGCTTAAACTAACATAACTCAACCTAATATAACCTTCGCACTTCTATCGTTAGAAAACGTTTTACTCGCTACTTTACAATGCTCTCTACAACATTACGACAGTTTCATGCGCTTTCACAATAGATATCGCAGTTCCCGACTTGTAATGGTGAAAAACACTGCATCTCACTTAGTGACATTGTTTCATGCGGTTTTACGACGGTTCATATCTTAACCTAACCTAACGTTCGCACTTGTATCTAAAAACGCTCTATTACACTGTTTCGTTCACATTTAAGATATTTGCATGACCTAACAGTTTTTCTCCAACGTATTACAGTACAGAACGCTGTATATCGCTAAATGACATCATTCTTTAAGGTTTCACGATGCTTGCGTGCGCTTTAACGAGAATATCACAACATAGCAGTTCCGCACTTGTAACGGTACAACACGCAGTATTTGGCTTGTTCATGCCGTTTTGTGTGCTTTCACAACATTTCACCTATTGCAGTTTCGTACATGAAATAAAACAATTATATCTCGTTAGATGACGTCCTTTTTGGTGGTTTCACGACGCTACCTAGCTTAAACTAACATAATTCAACCTAACATAACCTTCGCACTTCTATCGTTAGAAAACGTTTTACTCGCTACTTTACAATGCTCTCTACAACATTACGACGGTTTCATGCGCTTTCACATTAGATATCGCAGTTCCCGACTTGTAATGGTGAAAAACACTGCATCTCACAAAGTGACATTGTTTAATGCGGTTTTACGACGGTTCATATCTTAACCTAACCTAACATTCGCGCTTGTATCTCAAAACGCTCTATTACACTGTTTCGTTCACAGTTACGATATTTGCATGACCTCACAGTTTTTCACCAACTTATTACAGTACAGAACGCTGTCTCTCGCTAAATGACATCATTCTTTAAGGTTTCACGATGCTTGCATGCGCTTTAACGAGAATATCACATTATAGCAGTTTCGCACTTGTAACGGTACAACACGCAGTATCTGGCTTGTTCAAGCCGTTTTGTGTACTTTCACAACATTTCACCTATCGCAGTTTTGTACTCGCAATAAAACAACACTATCTCGTTAGATGACATCGTTTTTGGTGGTTTCACGACGCTACCTAGCTCAAACTAACCTAACCTTCGCACTTCTATCGTTAGAAAACGTTTTATTCGCTACTTTACAATGTTTTCTACAAGATTACGACGGTTTCATGCGCTTTCACATTAGATATCGCAGTTCCCGACTTGTAATGGTGAAAAACACAGCATCTCACTAAGTGACATTGTTTAATGCGGTTTTAGCGCGGTTCATATCTTACCCTAACCTAACCTAACCAAACCTTACCTAACATACCCTAACCTAACCTAACCTAACCTAACCTAACCTAACCAAACCTAACCTAACCTAACCTAACCTAACCTAACGACGTTTGCAAGCGCTTTCACATTAGATATCGCAGTTCCCGACTTGTAATGGTGAAAAACACTGCATCTCACTAAGTGGAATTGTTTAATGCGGTTTTACGACGGTTCATACCTTAACCTAACCTAACATTCGCACTTGTAATAAAAAACGCTCTATTACACTGTTTCGTTCACAATTACGATATTTGCATAACCTCACAGTTTTTCACCAACTTATTGCAGTACAGAACGCTGTATCTCGCTAAATAACATCGTTCTTTAATGTTTCACGATGCTTGCATGCGCTTTAACGAGAATATCACAACATAGCAGTTTCGCACTTGTAACGGTACAACACGCAGTATTTGGCTTGTTCGTGCCGTTTTGTGTGCTTTCACAACATTTCACATATCGCAGTTTCGTACTCGCAATAAAACAACACTATCTCGTTAGATGACGTTGTTTTTGGTAGTTTCACGACGCTACCTAGCTTAAACTAACATAACTCAACCTAACATAACCTTCGCACTTCTATCGTTAGAAAACGTTTTACTCGCTACTTTACATTGCTTTCTACAACATTACGACGGTTTTAAGCGCTTTCACATTAGATATCACAGTTCCCAACTTGTAAAGGTGAAAAACACTGCATCTCACTAAGTGACATTGTTTAATGCGGTTTTACGACGGTTCATACCTTAACCTAACGTAACCTAACCTAACCTAACCTAACCTTACCTAACCTAACCTAACCTAACCTAACCTAACCCAACCCAACCCAACCTAACCTAACCTAACATAAACTAACCTAACCCAACCTAACCTAACCTAACCTAACCTAACCCAACCTAACCCAACCCAACCCAACCTAACCTAACCTAAGCTAACCTAACCTAACCTAACCAAACCTAACCTAACCTAACTTAACCTAACCTAACGTAACCTAACCTAACCTAACCTATTCTAACGTACCCTAACCTTACCTGACCTAACCTAACTTAACGTAACCTAACCTAACCTAACATAACCTAACGTAACCTAACCTAACCTAACCTAACGTAACCTAACCTAACCTAACCCAACCTAACCCAACCCAACCCAACCCAACAACACCCAACCCAACCTAACCTAACCTAACCTAACCTTACCTAACCTAACCTAACCAAATTATCCTTACCTAACCTAACCTAACGTAACCTAACCTAACCTAACCTAACGTAACCTAACCTAACTTAACCTAACCTAACCTAACCTAACCCAACCTAACCTAACCTAACCTAACCTAACCTAACCCCACTCAACACAACCTAACCTAATCTAACCTAACCTAACCTAACCTAACCAAACCTAACCTAACCTAACCTAACCTAACCTAACGACGGTTGCAAGCGCTTTCACATTAGATATCGCAGTTCCCCACTTTTAATGGTGAAAAACACTGCATCTCACTAATTGACATTGTTTAATGCGGTTTTACGACGGTTCTTATCTTAACCTAACCTAACATTCGCACTTGTATCTAAAAACGCTCTATTACACTGTTTTGTTCACAATTACGATATTTGCATAACCTCACACTTTTTCACCAACTTATTGCAGTACAGAACGCTGTATCTCGCTAAATGACATTGTTCTTTAAGGTTTCACGATGCTTGCATGCGCTTTAACGAGAATATCACTATATAGCAGTTTCGCACTTGTAACGGTAGAACACGCAGTATTTGGCTTGTTCATGCCGTTTTGTGTGCTTTCACAACATTTCACCTATCGCAGTTTAATACTCGCAATAAAACAACACTATCTCGTTAGATGACGTCGTTTATGGTAGTTTCACGACCCTACCTAGCTTAAACTAACCTAACCTAACCTAACCTTCGCACTTCTATCGTTAGAAAACGTTTTACACGCAACTTTACAATGTTTTCTACAAGATTACGACGGTTTCATGCGCTTTCACATTAGATATCGTAGTTCCCGACTTGTAATGTTGAAAAACACTACATCTCATTAAGTGACATTGTTTAATGCGGTTTTACGACGGTTGATATCTCAACCTAACCTAACATTCGCACTTGTATCTAAATACGCTCAATTACACTGTTTCGTTCACAATTACGATATTTGCTTGACCTCACAGTTGCTCACCAACTTATTACAGTACAGAACGCTGTATCTCGCTAAATGACATCGTTCTTTAAGGTTTCACGATACTTGCATGCGCTATAACGAGAATATCACATTATAGCAGTTTCGCACTTGTAACGGTACAACACGCAGTATCTGGCTTGTTCATGCCGTTTTGTGTACTTTCACAACATTTCACCTATTGCAGTTTCGTACATGCAATAAAACAACACTATCTCGTTAGATGACGTCCTTTTTGGTGGTCTCATGACGCTACATAGCTTAAACTAACATAACTCAACCTAATATAACCTTCGCACTTCTATCGTTAGAAAACGTTTTACTCGCTACTTTACAATGCTCTCTACAACATTATGACGGTTTCATGCGCTTTCACATTAGATATCGTAGTTCCCGACTTGTAATGTTGAAAAACACTACATCTCATTAGGTGACATTGTTTAATGCGGTTTTACGACGGTTGATATCTCAACCTAACCTAACATTCGCACTTGTATCTAAATACGCTCAATTACACTGTTTCGTTCACAATTACGATATTTGCTTGACCTCACAGTTTCTCACCAACTTATTACAGTACAGAACGCTGTATCTCGCTAAATGACATCGTTCTTTAAGGTTTCACGATACTTGCATGCGCTCTAACGAGAATATCACATTATAGCAGTTTCGCACTTGTAACGGTACAACACGCAGTATCTGGCTTGTTCATGCCGTTTTGTGTACTTTCACAACATTTCACCTATTGCAGTTTCGTACATGCAATAAAACAACACTATCTCGTTAGATGACGTCCTTTTTGGTGGTCTCACGACGCTACATAGCTTAAACTAACATAACTCAACCTAATATAACCTTCGCACTTCTATCGTTAGAAAACGTTTTACTCGCTACTTTACAATGCTCTCTACAACATTACGACAGTTTCATGCGCTTTCACAATAGATATCGCAATTCCCGACTTGTAATGGTGAAAAACACTGCATCTCACTTAGTGACATTGTTTCATGCGGTTTTACGACGGTTCATATCTTAACCTAACCTAACGTTCGCACTTGTATCTAAAAACGCTCTATTACACTGTTTCGTTCACATTTAAGATATTTGCATGACCTCACAGTTTTTCTCCAACGTATTACAGTACAGAACGCTGTATATCGCTAAATGACAACATTCTTTAAGGTTTCACGATGCTTGAATGCGCTTTAACGAGAATATCACAACATAGCAGTTCCGCACTTGTAACGGTACAACACGCAGTATTTGGCTTGTTCATGCCGTTTTGTGTGCTTTCACAACATTTCACCTATTGCAGTTTCGTACATGAAATAAAACAATTATATCTCGTTAGATGACGTCCTTTTTGGTGGTTTCACGACGCTACCTAGCTTAAACTAACATAATTCAACCTAACATAACCTTCGCACTTCTATCGTTAGAAAACGTTTTACTCGCTACTTTACAATGCTCTCTACAACATTACGACGGTTTCATGCGCTTTCACATTAGATATCGCAGTTCCCGACTTGTAATGGTGAAAAACACTGCATCTCACAAAGTGACATTGTTTAATGCGGTTTTACGACGGTTCATATCTTAACCTAACCTAACATTCGCGCTTGTATCTCAAAACGCTCTATTACACTGTTTCGTTCACAGTTACGATATTTGCATGACCTCACAGTTTTTCACCAACTTATTACAGTACAGAACGCTGTCTCTCGCTAAATGACATCATTCTTTAAGGTTTCACGATGCTTGCATGCGCTTTAACGAGAATATCACATTATAGCAGTTTCGCACTTGTAACGGTACAACACGCAGTATCTGGCTTGTTCAAGCCGTTTTGTGTACTTTCACAACATTTCACCTATCGCAGTTTCGTACTCGCAATAAAACAACACTATCTCGTTAGATGACATCGTTTTTGGTGGTTTCACGACGCTACCTAGCTCAAACTAACCTAACCTTCGCACTTCTATCGTTAGAAAACGTTTTATTCGCTACTTTACAATGTTTTCTACAAGATTACGACGGTTTCATGCGCTTTCACATTAGATATCGCAGTTCCCGACTTGTAATGGTGAAAAACACAGCATCTCACTAAGTGACATTGTTTAATGCGGTTTTAGCGCGGTTCATATCTTACCCTAACCTAACCTAACCAAACCTTACCTAACATACCCTAACCTAACCTAACCTAACCTAACCTAACCTAACCAAACCTAACCTAACCTAACCTAACCTATTCTATCCTAACGACAGTTGCAAGCGCTTTCACATTAGATATCGCAGTTCCCGACTTGTAATGGCGAGAAACACTGCATCTCACTAAGTGACATTGTTTAATGCGGTTTTACGACGGTTCATATCTTAACCTTACCTAACATTCGCACTTGTATCTAAAAACGCTCTATTACACTGTTTCGTTCACAATTACGATATTTGCATAACCTCACAGTTTTTCACCAACTTATTGCAGTACAGAACGCTGTATCTCGCTAAATGACATTGTTCTTGGAGGTTTCACGATGCTTGCATGCGCTTTAACGAGAATATCACAATATAGCAGTTTCGCACTTGTAACGGTACAACACGCAGTATTTGGCTTGTTCGTGCCGTTTTGTGTGCTTTCACAACATTTCACATATCGCAGTTTCGTACTCGCAATAAAACAACACTATCTCGTTAGATGACGTTGTTTTTGGTAGTTTCACGACGCTACCTAGCTTAAACTAACATAACTCAACCTAACATAACCTTCGCACTTCTATCGTTAGAAAACGTTTTACTCGCTACTTTACATTGCTTTCTACAACATTACGACGGTTTTAAGCGCTTTCACATTAGATATCACAGTTCCCAACTTGTAAAGGTGAAAAACACTGCATCTCACTAAGTGACATTGTTTAATGCGGTTTTACGACGGTTCATACCTTAACCTAACGTAACCTAACCTAACCTAACCTTACCTAACCTAACCTAACCTAACCTAACCTAACCCAACCCAACCCAACCTAACCTAACCTAACATAAACTAACCTAACCCAACCTAACCTAACCTAACCTAACCTAACCCAACCTAACCCAACCCAACCCAACCTAACCTAACCTAAGCTAACCTAACCTAACCTAACCAAACCTAACCTAACCTAACTTAACCTAACCTAACGTAACCTAACCTAACCTAACCTATTCTAACGTACCCTAACCTTACCTGACCTAACCTAACTTAACGTAACCTAACCTAACCTAACATAACCTAACGTAACCTAACCTAACCTAACCTAACGTAACCTAACCTAACCTAACCCAACCTAACCCAACCCAACCCAACCCAACAACACCCAACCCAACCTAACCTAACCTAACCTAACCTTACCTAACCTAACCTAACCAAATTATCCTTACCTAACCTAACCTAACGTAACCTAACCTAACCTAACCTAACGTAACCTAACCTAACTTAACCTAACCTAACCTAACCTAACCCAACCTAACCTAACCTAACCTAACCTAACCTAACCCCACTCAACACAACCTAACCTAATCTAACCTAACCTAACCTAACCTAACCAAACCTAACCTAACCTAACCTAACCTAACCTAACGACGGTTGCAAGCGCTTTCACATTAGATATCGCAGTTCCCCACTTTTAATGGTGAAAAACACTGCATCTCACTAATTGACATTGTTTAATGCGGTTTTACGACGGTTCTTATCTTAACCTAACCTAACATTCGCACTTGTATCTAAAAACGCTCTATTACACTGTTTTGTTCACAATTACGATATTTGCATAACCTCACACTTTTTCACCAACTTATTGCAGTACAGAACGCTGTATCTCGCTAAATGACATTGTTCTTTAAGGTTTCACGATGCTTGCATGCGCTTTAACGAGAATATCACTATATAGCAGTTTCGCACTTGTAACGGTAGAACACGCAGTATTTGGCTTGTTCATGCCGTTTTGTGTGCTTTCACAACATTTCACCTATCGCAGTTTAATACTCGCAATAAAACAACACTATCTCGTTAGATGACGTCGTTATTGGTAGTTTCACGACGCTACGTAGCTCAAACTAACCTAACCTTCGCACTTCTATCGTTAGAAAACGTTTTATTCGCTACTTTACAATGTTTTCTACAAGATTACGACGGTTTCATGCGCTTTCACATTAGATATCGCAGTTCCCGACTTGTAATGGTGAAACACACAGCATCTCACTGAGTGACATTGTTTAATGCGGTTTTAGCACGGTTCATATCTTCACCTAACCTAACCTAACCTTACCTAACCCAACCTAACCCAACCTAACCTAACCTAACCTAACCAAACCTTACCTAACATAACCTAACCTAACCTAACCTAACCAAACCTAACCTAACCTAACGTAACCTAATCTAACCTAACCTAACCTAACCTAACCAAACCTAACCTAACCTAACCTAACGTAACCTTACCTAACCTAACCTAACCTAACCCAACCCAACCCAACCTAACCTAACCTAACCTAACCTAAACTAACCTAACCCAACCTAACCTAACCTAACCCAACCAAACCCAACCCAACCCAACCTAACCTAACCTAAGCTAACCTAACCTAACCTAACCAAACCTAACCTAACCTAACCTAACCTAACGTAACCTAACCTAACCTAACCTATTCTAACGTAACCTAACCTTACCTGACCTAACCTAACCTAACGTAACCTAACCTAACCTAACATAACCTAACGTAACCTAACCTAACCTAACCTAACCTAACGTAACCTAACCTAACCTAACCCAACCTAACCCAACCCAACCCAACACAACACAACCCAACCCAACCTAAGCTAACCTAACCTAACCTTACCTAACCTAACCTAACCTAACGTAACCTAACCTAACGTAACCTAACCTAACGTACCCTAACGTAACCTAACCTAACCTAACCTAACCCAACTCAACCCAACCTAACCTAATCTAACCTAACCTAACCTAACCTAACCAAACCTAACCTAACCTAACCTAACCTATTCTATCCTAACGACAGTTGCAAGCGCTTTCACATTAGATATCGCAGTTCCCGACTTGTAATGGCGAGAAACACTGCATCTCACTAAGTGACATTGTTTAATGCGGTTTTACGACGGTTCATATCTTAACCTTACCTAACATTCGCACTTGTATCTAAAAACGCTCTATTACACTGTTTCGTTCACAATTACGATATTTGCATAACCTCACAGTTTTTCACCAACTTATTGCAGTACAGAACGCTGTATCTCGCTAAATGACATTGTTCTTGGAGGTTTCACGATGCTTGCATGCGCTTTAACGAGAATATCACATTATAGCAGTTTCGCACTTGTAACGCTACAACACGCAGTATCTAGCTTGTTCATGCCGTTTTGTGTGCTTTCACAATATTTCACCTATCGCAGTTTAATACTCGCAATGAAACAACACTATCTCGTTAGATGACGTCGTTTTTGGTAGTTTCACGACGCTACCTAGCTTAAACTAACTTAACCTAACCTAACCTTCGCACTCATATCGTTATAAAACGTTTTACTCGCAACTTTACAATGTTTTCTACAAGATTACGACGGTTTCATGCGCTTTCACATTAGATATCGTAGTTCTCGACTTGTAATGTTGAAAAACACTACATCTCACTAAGTGACATTGTTTAATGCGGTTTTACGACGGTTGATATCCCAACCTAACCTAACATTCGCACTTGTATCTCAAAACGCTCTATTACACTGTTTCGTTCACAGTTACGATATTTGCATGACCTCACAGTTTTTCACCAACTTATTACAGTACAGAACGCTGTCTCTCGCTAAATGACATCATTCTTTAAGGTTTCACGATGCTTGCATGCGCTTTAACGAGAATATCACATTATAGCAGTTTCGCACTTGTAACGGTACAACACGCAGTATCTGGCTTGTTCAAGCCGTTTTGTGTACTTTCACAACATTTCACCTATCGCAGTTTCGTACTCGCAATAAAACAACACTATCTCGTTAGATGACATCGTTTTTGGTGGTTTCACGACGCTACCTAGCTCAAACTAACCTAACCTTCGCACTTCTATCGTTAGAAAACGTTTTACTCGCAACTTTACAATGTTTTCTACAAGATTACGACGGTTTCATGCGCTTTCACATTAGATATCGCAGTTCCCGACTTGTAATGGTGAAAAACACTGCATCTCACTAAGTGGAATTGTTTAATGCGGTTTTACGACGGTTCATATCCTAACCTAACCTAACATTCGCACTTGTATTAAAAAACGCTCTATTACACTGTTTCGTTCACAATTACGATATTTGCATAACCTCACAGTTTTTCACCAACTTATTGCAGTACAGAACGCTGTATCTCGCTAAATGACATCGTTCTTTAATGTTTCACGATGCTTGCATGCGCTTTAACGAGAATATCACAACATAGCAGTTTCGCACTTGTAACGGTACAACACGCAGTATTTGGCTTGTTCATGCCGTTTTGTGTGCTTTCACAACATTTCACCTATCGCAGTTTCGTACTCGCAATAAAACAACACTATCTCGTTAGATGACGTTGTTTTTGGTAGTTTCACGACGCTACCTAGCTTAAACTAACATAACTCAACCTAACATAACCTTCGCACTTCTATCGCTAGAAAACGTTTTACTCGCTACTTTACATTGCTTTCTACAACATTACGACGGTTTCAAGCGCTTTCACATTAGATATCACAGTTCCCAACTTGTAAAGGTGAAAAACACTGCATCTCACTAAGTGACATTGTTTAATGCGGTTTTACGACGGTTCATACCTTAACCTAACGTAACCTAACCTAACCTAACCTAACCTTACCTAACCTACCCTAACCTAACCTAACCCAACCCAACCCAACCTAACCTAACCTAACCTAAACTAACCTAACCCAACCTAACCTAACCTAACCTAACCTAACCCAACCTAACCCAACCCAACCCAACCTAACCTAACCAAACCTAACCTAACCTAACCCAACCTAACCCAACCCAACCCAACCTAACCTAACCTAAGCTAACCTAATCTAACCTAACCAAACCTAACCTAACCTAACCTAACCTAACCTAACGTAACCTAACCTAACCTAACCTATTCTAACGTAACCTGTCCTTACCTGACCTAACCTAACCTAACGTAACCTAACCTAACATAACCTAACGTAACCTAACGTAACCTAACCTAACCTAACCCAACCTAACCCAACCCAACCCAACCCAACAAAACCCAACCCAACCTAACCTAACCTAACCTAACCTTACCTAACCTAACCAAATTATCCTTACCTAACCTAACCTAACCTAACGTAACCTAACCTAACGTAACCTAACGTAACCTAACCTAACCTAACGTAGCCTAACCTAACCTAACCTAACCCAACCTAACCTAACCTAACCTAACCTAGCCCAACTCAACCCAACCTAACCTAATCTAACCTAACCTAACCTAACCTAACCAAACCTAACCTAACCTAACCTAACCTAACGACGGTTGCAAGCGCTTTCACATTAGATATAGCAGTTCCCGACTTGTAATGGTGAGAAACACTGCATCTCACTAAGTGACATTGTTTAATGCGATTTTACGACGGTTCATATCTTAACCTAACCTAACAATCGCACTTGTATCTCAAAACGCTCTATTACACTGTTTCGTTCACAATTACGATATTTGCATAACCTCACAGTTTTTCACCAACTTATTGCAGTAGAGAACGCTGTATTTCGCTAAATGACATTGTTCTTTAAGGTTTCACGATGCTTGCATGCGCTTTAACGAGAATATCACATTATAGCAGTTTCGCACTTGTAACGGTACAACACGCAGTATCTGGCTTGTTCATGCCGTTTTGTGTGCTTTCACAATATTTCACCTATCGCAGTTTTGTAGTCGCAATAAAACAACACCATCTCGTTAGATGACGTCGTTTCTGGTGGTTTCACGACGCTACCTAGCTTAAACTCAACCTAACATAACCTTCGCACTTCTATCGTTAGAAAACGTTTTACTCGCTACTTTACAATGCTCTCTACAACATTACGACGGTTTCATGCGCTTTCACATTAGATATCTCAGTTTCTGACTTGTAATGGTGAAAAACACTGCATCTCACTAAGTGAGATTGTTTATTGTGGTTTTACGACGGTTCATATCTTACCCTAACCTAACATTTGCACTTGTATCTCAAAACGCTCTATTACACTGTTTCGTTCACAATTACGATATTTGCATAACCTCACACTTTTTCACCAACTTATTGCAGTACAGAACGCTGTATCTCGCTAAATGACATTGTTCTTTAAGGTTTCACGATGCTTGCATGGCGCTTTAACGAGAATATCACTATATAGCAGTTTCGCACTTGTAACGGTAGAACACGCAGTATTTGGCTTGTTCATGCCGTTTTGTGTGCTTTCACAACATTTCACCTATCGCAGTTTAATACTCGCAATAAAACAACACTATCTCGTTAGATGACGTCGTTTATGGTAGTTTCACGACGCTACCTAGCTTAAACTAACCTAACCTTCGCACTTCTATCGTTAGAAAACGTTTTATTCGCTACTTTACAATGTTTTCTACAAGATTACGACGGTTTCATGCGCTTTCACATTAGATATCGCAGTTCCCGACTTGTAATGGTGAAACACACAGCATCTCACTGAGTGACATTGTTTAATGCGGTTTTAGCGCGGTTCATATCTTCACCTAACCTAACCTAACCTTACCTAACCCAACCTAACCCAACCTAACCTAACCTAACCTAACCAAACCTTACCTAACATAACCTAACCTAACCTAACCTAACCTAACCTAACCAAACCTAACCTAACCTAACGTAACCTAATCTAACCTAACCTAACCTAACCTAACCAAACCTAACCTAACCTAACCTAACGTAACCTTACCTAACCTAACCTAACCTAACCCAACCCAACCCAACCTAACCTAACCTAACCTAACCTAAACTAACCTAACCCAACCTAACCTAACCTAACCCAACCAAACCCAACCCAACCCAACCTAACCTAACCTAAGCTAACCTAACCTAACCTAACCAAACCTAACCTAACCTAACCTAACGTAACGTAACCTAACCTAACCTAACCTATTCTAACGTAACCTAACCTTACCTGACCTAACCTAACCTAACGTAACCTAACCTAACCTAACATAACCTAACGTAACCTAACCTAACCTAACCTAACCTAACGTAACCTAACCTAACCTAACCCAACCTAACCCAACCCAACCCAACACAACACAACCCAACCCAACCTAAGCTAACCTAACCTAACCTTACCTAACCTAACCTAACCTAACGTAACCTAACCTAACGTAACCTAACCTAACGTACCCTAACGTAACCTAACCTAACCTAACCTAACCCAACTCAACCCAACCTAACCTAATCTAACCTAACCTAACCTAACCTAACCAAACCTAACCTAACCTAACCTAACCTATTCTATCCTAACGACAGTTGCAAGCGCTTTCACATTAGATATCGCAGTTCCCGACTTGTAATGGCGAGAAACACTGCATCTCACTAAGTGACATTGTTTAATGCGGTTTTACGACGGTTCATATCTTAACCTTACCTAACATTCGCACTTGTATCTAAAAACGCTCTATTACACTGTTTCGTTCACAATTACGATATTTGCATAACCTCACAGTTTTTCACCAACTTATTGGAGTACAGAACGCCGTATCTCGCTAAATGACATTGTTCTTGGAGGTTTCACGATGCTTGCATGCGCTTTAACGAGAATATCACATTATAGCAGTTTCGCACTTGTAACGCTACAACACGCAGTATCTAGCTTGTTCATGCCGTTTTGTGTGCTTTCACAATATTTCACCTATCGCAGTTTAATACTCGCAATGAAACAACACTATCTCGTTAGATGACGTCGTTTTTGGTAGTTTCACGACGCTACCTAGCTTAAACTAACTTAACCTAACCTAACCTTCGCACTCATATCGTTATAAAACGTTTTACTCGCAACTTTACAATGTTTTCTACAAGATTACGACGGTTTCATGCGCTTTCACATTAGATATCGTAGTTCTCGACTTGTAATGTTGAAAAACACTACATCTCACTAAGTGACATTGTTTAATGCGGTTTTACGACGGTTGATATCCCAACCTAACCTAACATTCGCACTTGTATCTCAAAACGCTCTATTACACTGTTTCGTTCACAGTTACGATATTTGCATGACCTCACAGTTTTTCACCAACTTATTACAGTACAGAACGCTGTCTCTCGCTAAATGACATCATTCTTTAAGGTTTCACGATGCTTGCATGCGCTTTAACGAGAATATCACATTATAGCAGTTTCGCACTTGTAACGGTACAACACGCAGTATCTGGCTTGTTCAAGCCGTTTTGTGTACTTTCACAACATTTCACCTATCGCAGTTTCGTACTCGCAATAAAACAACACTATCTCGTTAGATGACATCGTTTTTGGTGGTTTCACGACGCTACCTAGCTCAAACTAACCTAACCTTCGCACTTCTATCGTTAGAAAACGTTTTACTCGCAACTTTACAATGTTTTCTACAAGATTACGACGGTTTCATGCGCTTTCACATTAGATATCGCAGTTCCCGACTTGTAATGGTGAAAAACACTGCATCTCACTAAGTGGAATTGTTTAATGCGGTTTTACGACGGTTCATATCCTAACCTAACCTAACATTCGCACTTGTATTAAAAAACGCTCTATTACACTGTTTCGTTCACAATTACGATATTTGCATAACCTCACAGTTTTTCACCAACTTATTGCAGTACAGAACGCTGTATCTCGCTAAATGACATCGTTCTTTAATGTTTCACGATGCTTGCATGCGCTTTAACGAGAATATCACAACATAGCAGTTTCGCACTTGTAACGGTACAACACGCAGTATTTGGCTTGTTCATGCCGTTTTGTTTGCTTTCACAACATTTCACCTATCGCAGTTTCGTACTCGCAATAAAACAACACTATCTCGTTAGATGACGTTGTTTTTGGTAGTTTCACGACGCTACCTAGCTTAAACTAACATAACTCAACCTAACATAACCTTCGCACTTCTATCGCTAGAAAACGTTTTACTCGCTACTTTACATTGCTTTCTACAACATTACGACGGTTTCAAGCGCTTTCACATTAAATATCACAGTTCCCAACTTGTAAAGGTGAAAAACACTGCATCTCACTAAGTGACATTGTTTAATGCGGTTTTACGACGGTTCATACCTTAACCTAACGTAACCTAACCTAACCTAACCTAACCTTACCTAACCTACCCTAACCTAACCTAACCCAACCCAACCCAACCTAACCTAACCTAACCTAAACTAACCTAACCCAACCTAACCTAACCTAACCTAACCTAACCCAACCTAACCCAACCCAACCCAACCTAACCTAACCAAACCTAACCTAACCTAACCCAACCTAACCCAACCCAACCCAACCTAACCTAACCTAAGCTAACCTAATCTAACCTAACCAAACCTAACCTAACCTAACCTAACCTAACCTAACGTAACCTAACCTAACCTAACCTATTCTAACGTAACCTGTCCTTACCTGACCTAACCTAACCTAACGTAACCTAACCTAACATAACCTAACGTAACCTAACGTAACCTAACCTAACCTAACCCAACCTAACCCAACCCAACCCAACCCAACAAAACCCAACCCAACCTAACCTAACCTAACCTAACCTTACCTAACCTAACCAAATTATCCTTACCTAACATAACCTAACCTAACGTAACCTAACTTAACGTAACCTAACGTAACCTAACCTAACCTAACGTAGCCTAACTTAACCTAACCTAACCCAACCTAACCTAACCTAACCTAACCTAGCCCAACTCAACCCAACCTAACCTAATCTAACCTAACCTAACCTAACCTAACCAAACCTAACCTAACCTAACCTAACCTAACCTAACGACGGTTGCAAGCGCTTTCACATTAGATATAGCAGTTCCCGACTTGTAATGGTGAGAAACACTGCATCTCACTAAGTGACATTGTTTAATGCGATTTTACGACGGTTCATATCTTAACCTAACCTAACAATCGCACTTGTATCTCAAAACGCTCTATTACACTGTTTCGTTCACAATTACGATATTTGCATAACCTCACAGTTTTTCACCAACTTATTGCAGTAGAGAACGCTGTATTTCGCTAAATGACATTGTTCTTTAAGGTTTCACGATGCTTGCATGCGCTTTAACGAGAATATCACATTATAGCAGTTTCGCACTTGTAACGGTACAACACGCAGTATCTGGCTTGTTCATGCCGTTTTGTGTGCTTTCACAATATTTCACCTATCGCAGTTTTGTAGTCGCAATAAAACAACACCATCTCGTTAGATGACGTCGTTTCTGGTGGTTTCACGACGCTACCTAGCTTAAACTCAACCTAACATAACCTTCGCACTTCTATCGTTAGAAAACGTTTTACTCGCTACTTTACAATGCTCTCTACAACATTACGACGGTTTCATGCGCTTTCACATTAGATATCTCAGTTTCTGACTTGTAATGGTGAAAAACACTGCATCTCACTAAGTGAGATTGTTTATTGTGGTTTTACGACGGTTCATATCTTACCCTAACCTAACATTTGCACTTGTATCTCAAAACGCTCTATTACACTGTTTCGTTCACAATTATGATATTTGCATGACCTCACAGTTTTTCACCAACTTATTACAGTACAGAACGCTGTCTCTCGCTAGATGACATCATTCTTTAAGGTTTCACGATGCTTGCATGCGCTTTAACGAGAATATCACAATATAGCAGTTTCGCACTTGTGACGGTAGAACACGCAGTATTTGGCTTGTTCATGCCGTTTTGTGTGCTTTCACAACATTTCACCTATCGCAGTTTAATACTCGCAATAAAACAACACTATCTCGTTAGATGACGTCGTTTATGGTAGTTTCACGACGCTACCTAGCTTAAACTAACCTAACCTAACCTAACCTTCGCACTTCTATCGTTAGAAAACGTTTTACACGCAACTTTACAATGTTTTCTACAAGATTACGACGGTTTCATGCGCTTTCACATTAGATATCGTAGTTCCCGACTTGTAATGTTGAAAAACACTACATCTCATTAAGTGACATTGTTTAATGCGGTTTTACGACGGTTGATATCTCAACCTAACCTAACATTCGCACTTGTATCTAAATACGCTCAATTACACTGTTTCGTTCACAATTACGATATTTGCTTGACCTCACAGTTGCTCACCAACTTATTACAGTACAGAACGCTGTATCTCGCTTAATGACATCGTTCTTCAAGGTTTCACGATACTTGCATGCGCTATAACGAGAATATCACATTATAGCAGTTTCGCACTTGTAACGGTACAACACGCAGTATCTGGCTTGTTCATGCCGTTTTGTGTACTTTGACAACATTTCACCTATTGCAGTTTCGTACATGCAATAAAACAACACTATCTCGTTAGATGACGTCCTTTTTGGTGGTCTCATGACGCTACATAGCTTAAACTAACATAACTCAACCTAATGTAACCTTCGCACTTCTATCGTTAGAAAACGTTTTACTCGCTACTTTACAATGCTCTCTACAACATTATGACGGTTTCATGCGCTTTCACATTAGATATCGTAGTTCCCGACTTGTAATGTTGAAAAACACTACATCTCATTAGGTGACATTGTTTAATGCGGTTTTACGACGGTTGATATCTCAACCTAACCTAACATTCGCACTTGTATCTAAATACGCTCAATTACACTGTTTCGTTCACAATTACGATATTTGCTTGACCTCACAGTTTCTCACCAACTTATTACAGTACAGAACGCTGTATCTCGCTAAATGACATCGTTCTTTAAGGTTTCACGATACTTGCATGCGCTCTAACGAGAATATCACATTATAGCAGTTTCGCACTTGTAACGGTACAACACGCAGTATCTGGCTTGTTCATGCCGTTTTGTGTACTTTCACAACATTTCACCTATTGCAGTTTCGTACATGCAATAAAACAACACTATCTCGTTAGATGACGTCCTTTTTGGTGGTCTCACGACGCTACATAGCTTAAACTAACATAACTCAACCTAATATAACCTTCGCACTTCTATCGTTAGAAAACGTTTTACTCGCTACTTTACAATGCTCTCTACAACATTACGACAGTTTCATGCGCTTTCACAATAGATATCGCAGTTCCCGACTTGTAATGGTGAAAAACACTGCATCTCACTTAGTGACATTGTTTTATGCGGTTTTACGACGGTTCATATCTTAACCTAACCTAACGTTCGCACTTGTATCTAAAAACGCTCTATTACACTGTTTCGTTCACATTTAAGATATTTGCATGACCTCACAGTTTTTCTCCAACGTATTACAGTACAGAACGCTGTATATCGCTAAATGACATCATTCTTTAAGGTTTCACGATGCTTGCATGCGCTTTAACGAGAATATCACAACATAGCAGTTCCGCACTTGTAACGGTACAACACGCAGTATTTGGCTTGTTCATGCCGTTTTGTGTGCTTTCACAACATTTCACCTATTGCAGTTTCGTACATGAAATAAAACAATTATATCTCGTTAGACGACGTCCTTTTTGGTGGTTTCACGACGCTACCTAGCTTAAACTAACATAATTCAACCTAACATAACCTTCGCACTTCTATTGTTAGAAAACGTTTTACTCGCTACTTTACAATGCTCTCTACAACATTACGACGGTTTCATGCGCTTTCACATTAGATATCGCAGTTCCCGACTTGTAATGGTGAAAAATCAGTGGGCGAGGCGGCAGCGTGCCTGCAACTATGCTGAACAAGCACGTCTTTTTCCTTGTGCAGATGCTGGTCGCCATTTCGTCCAGCCCTATGCCGGCATCCGATCAGGATTTCTGCCCAGCCGACGTTTCTCGTGCCCTATCTGGCGAAGTACACGGAAATTCAACATTCATGAACTACTGCAGTTTCATCGAACAACCAGGTGCCTCGTGTGCACTTGCGAGCCATGCCTTCACCTCCTTTCACGTGACGTCATCCGGCCCAGGACTTATATACTCGCCGCCACCCCTGCGCATCTTCAGTGGGCGAGGCGGCAGCGTGCCTGCAACTATGCTGAACAAGCACGTCTTTTTCCTTGTGCAGATGCTGGTCGCCATTTCGTCCAGCCCTATGCCGGCATCCGATCAGGATTTCTGCCCAGCCGACGTTTCTCGTGCCCTATCTGGCGAAGTACACGGAAATTCAACATTCATGAACTACTGCAGTTTCATCGAACAACCAGGCGCCTCGTGTGCACTTGCGAGCCATGCCTTCACCTCCTTTCACGTGACGTCATCCGGCCCAGGACTTATATACTCGCCGCCACCCCTGCGCATCTTCAGTGGGCGAGGCGGCAGCGTGCCTGCAACTATGCTGAACAAGCACGTCTTTTTCCTTGTGCAGATGCTGGTCGCCATTTCGTCCAGCCCTATGCCGGCATCCGATCAGGATTTCTGCCCAGCCGACGTTTCTCGTGCCCTATCTGGCGAAGTACACGGAAATTCAACATTCATGAACTACTGCAGTTTCATCGAACAACCAGGCGCCTCGTGTGCACTTGCGAGCCATGCCTTCACCTCCTTTCACGTGACGTCATCCGGCCCAGGACTTATATACTCGCCGCCACCCCTGCGCATCTTCAGTGGGCGAGGCGGCAGCGTGCCTGCAACTATGCTGAACAAGCACGTCTTTTTCCTTGTGCAGGTCAGTTACCTTAGCGGTGCTAAATGTTTTCGAAGCAATGATCCTTTTCTTGTCCTGCTGCCTTGCCCACAGAAGCGAAAATGTGCATTTTGTAGTCTACTATGTTCATTAAGTTCTTTCTTTTTTGATGTGCTATTACTGTGCGGTGACGTTGAGCAAAACCCAGGGCCTAATGATGATAAGGTATCACGCCAACTGCGCAGCTCAAAAGTAGACTCTGAAAGTGATCATGAATTACTACTTCACGTTCTTGAAGGCCAAAAGGAAATAATTCGCCGTATGAACGATTATAGCACGGCGCAGACTTCTTTACAGGACACCTTAGTTCAGCTCAAAGACAGGCTAGATTCCTTGGAGGCATCGGTCATACCGATTGCCAATGCTCAGGAGCAATTTGCTTCTATGAAATCCCACATGCAGAGCATAGATAAAAGCATTGCCTCTATTGCTGATAAAGTTGACGATCTCGAAAATCGCAGCAGGCGCAATAACATTATTATTCACGGTTTTCGTGAACCCGCAGATGAAACATTGTCATCTCTGTGTGAATGTGTTTCTAGGGATTTTTTTCAAGAAAAGCTTCAGCTTTCTATAAATGGTATGGAAAGATGTCACCGGATTGGATCAAAACGCCCAAACAAAACGAGACCAATCGTTATTAAGTTACTTGATTATAGAGAAAAACAATCAATTCTAAAGAACTGTGGCAAACTAAAAAATTCTGGTATGTATGTGACCGAAGATTACTCTGAAAAAGTACGGAACATAAGAAAAAGGTTGTGGGATTGTACCAGTGTACACAGAGAACGCGGGGATCGGGTTAAACTTTCCTACGACAAGGTGTCTGTCAATGGAACTCTGTATACCTGGGATGAAGCATCTAACGATAAGGTTGCAGTTTCTAGAAACGCAAAACAATGACCCCAGCACCCTCCCTTTTCGTTGAAACTGCTCAACGCAAACTGTCGAAGTATTGTGCGCAAGGGCCTCGATTTAGAGCACTTAACTTCAATTCACGATCCTGACGTAATCGCCTTAACCGAAACATGGCTTCACAACGGTGTCTTCGATAGCGAATTCACGCCCCCTCAGTTTTGCGCTCATAGGAGAGATAGGAATTTCAGGGGTGGGGGAGTGGCACTTCTGTTTCGAAAAGGCTTAAAAGTAGTACGCTTGTCCGAGCCACCTGGAGCTGAAGCTATGTTCTGCAAATTGTTTTTTTTGAAAACGAATGCCTAGTAATTGGAGTAGTTTACAGACCACCCGGCGAAGATGTAAAAGTCCTGGAAGAGCTGAAAGTATTTATAGCTTCCCTTATATCGCAAAACACAAAGCTCATTCTTTGCGGTGATTTTAATTTGCCGGGAATCGACTGGAATACATTTTCAGCTACTAATAATGATATAGTGTGTGGTGAAGAACTTATCGACATTGCGTTTCGCTTTGATCTAAGACAAATAGTTAAGGATTGTACACGTGTTCACGGTGAGTCTAAATCCATTCTGGATCTCGTTTTTGTTCGAAGCAACATTCCGGGAACTATTGAGTGTGATGTAGTTGATGGCATCTCCGACCATCATGCGGTGCTTGTACAGTTTCCTTCTTTAAAGGCGACGAAACATGTTAAGGTTATAAGTTTTCAGGACTTTGCAAGAGCTGATGATGTATCTATTTTGGAAATGTTGGAATCATCTTACGACGATTTCTTTCGCAGTGTTCACACATGTGATGTTAACGCTTTGTGGGTAAAATTTAGAAACATGGTCCATGCTTGCATACAACTTTTTGTACCCCTTAGAACTAAAAAAACTAACGTATCCAATCCTTGGATTACACGGGACATTATTCATTTAAAAAGGAAGGTTAAGCGTTTGAAGAAAGCTAAAAAAAAGCTCCACCATAACACAAATATTCATAATCAAATCTTAAGCGTATCTAAAGAACTTAAAATTAAGATGCGAGAAGAGAAACATAATTTTTACAATGTTAGGCTGAGTAAAATGATAAAAGAGTCCCCTGCCTCTTTTTGGAGGTTCATAAAACCGATGATCTCAAACTGTGATACCTTCATTGTAAATAATGCTTCTACCTCTGATGCTACTGTAATTGCCAGTGAATTTAATGATTACTTCAAATCTGTATTTGTCGCAGATGATGGAAGCTCCCCTTTTTATAAAAAATTTAGTGATCTGCCCCCTATAGAAAATTTAGATGTATCAGAATCTGGGGTACTTAATTTATTGTTAGACCTGAATATAAAAAAAAGTCCTGGTCCAGATGAAATACCCAATGCGTTTTTAAAGCGGTACGCGTTATGGTGCGCCAAGTATCTTACATTAATTTATAACTTATCTCTGTCCACTGGTCTTTTACCTGATGACTGGAAGACGTCGATAGTTAAACCCCTACATAAGCAAGGCGATAAACACCTGATAGCCAATTACAGACCAATAGCCCTCACCTGTACATGCTGTAAACTATTGGAGCACGTAATTTACAAGCATGTTATGAAATTCTTGGAAGCCAACTCAGTTTTATCACCTGCACAGCATGGTTTCAGGCATGGGTTCTCCACCGTCACGCAACTAGTTGAGGTTATTCATGACTTTGCTTCGGCGATCAACAATCATACTCAAATTGACGCTATTTTTCTGGATTTCACCAAGGCGTTCGATAAACTGTCGCACCCAAAACTACTACTTAAAGTTTCGCACATCTTAAAGAATAGTACAATTTGTAACTGGATAGAGTCTTACTTAACTTCTAGAAAACAGTGTGTCTCGTTTAATCAAGCCACTTCAACCATGCTTCCGGTTTCTTCGGGAGTACCCCAAGGATCGGTGTTAGGACCATTATTATTCTTACTCTACATCAATGATATTGCTGACAATTGTAATGTAAAAATTAGGTTGTACGCGGACGACTGTGTAATTTACTCCGTTATTAACTCTATTAATGATCAACTGCAACTGAACAGGGAACTTCATCAGCTTTTTCAATGGTGCAATACATGGCAAATGTCAGTAAATCTTAAGAAAAGTGTTGTCATGTCTATCGCAAATAAAACACATATACACTCATTTGACTACACAATTGACGGTACCATCCTATCTCGCGTCGAGCACTACAAGTACCTTGGTCTTCACATTCGTAGCGACCTGCGCTGGAATGATCATATAACAGAGATCACTAACAAAGGAATGTCGAAACTGCATTACTTAAAACGCTCCCTTCGTCATTCTTCTTGTGATACTAAGCTTATAGCATTTAAAACACTTGTCTTACCTATTCTAGAATACGCTAATATTGTTTGGGACCCCTTTACACAATCTAATATTAATAAGCTAGAAAGAGTCCAAAACAAAGCCGTAAGATTTATTTTCAATCGCTACGATAGGGTCTCGGTCTCAGGCTTAGTGGCTAAGGCTAATCTGAAGCATACTTCGGCGAGGAATAAAATCGCACGATTACGTTTTATGTTTAAAATAGTTAAAGGTCATCTCAACGGCAGTATATCCAATTATGTGCATTTTTCAACAGGTTATGATACCAGAATGCGACATTGTTTTTCAATCACTCCATATCAATCGGCTAATAATATTTTTAAGTATTCTTTTTTTCCGCGAACGATCGATGAGTGGAACGCCCTGGATGCACCCACCGTTGAGGCCAACAGTGTGGATTTGTTCGATTCATTGCTTGCCGGTTGATTGTGTGGAGTTCCTTTCTTATGCATTGCTTGCCTTTCGCCTCATATTTCGGCCTGAATGGGTGTCCGTTTTTGTTTCTGGTTTTTTCTTTATACATTGTGCGCCTGTTTACATTGTGCGCCTGTACATTACACATTGTGCGCCTGTTTTGTTTTAACTAATTGTGTTGGTTCTTTGCTTTGTATTGTCTTCATTTTTATTGTAACCCCACTCTGCGGCGACTCCACCAGGAGTTAGCAGTATTGTCAAATAAATGAATAAAAACACTGCATCTCACAAAGTGACATTGTTTAATGCGGTTTTACGACGGTTCATATCTTAACCTAACCTAACATTCGCGCTTGTATCTCAAAACGCTCTATTACACTGTTTCGTTCACAGTTACGATATTTGCATGACCTCACAGTTTTTCACCAACTTATTACAGTACAGAACGCTGTCTCTCGCTAAATGACATCATTCTTTAAGGTTTCACGATGCTTGCATGCGCTTTAACGAGAATATCACATTATAGCAGTTTCGCACTTGTAACGGTACAACACGCAGTATCTGGCTTGTTCAAGCCATTTTGTGTGCTTTCCCAATATTTCACCTATCGCAGTTTAGTACTCGCAATAAAACATCACTATCTCGTTAGATGACATCGTTTTTGGTGGTTTCACGACGCTACCTAGCTCAAACTAACCTAACCTTCGCACTTCTATCGTTAGAAAACGTTTTATTCGCTACTTTACAATGTTTTCTACAAGATTACGACGGTTTCATGCGCTTTCACATTAGATATCGCAGTTCCCGACTTGTAATGGTGAAAAACACAGCATCTCACTAGGTGACATTGTTTAATGCGGATTTAGCGCGGTTCATATCTTAACCTAACCTAACCTAACCCAACCTAACCTAACCTTACCTAACCCCACCTAACCTAACCTAACCAAACCTTACCTAACATACCCTAACCTAACCTAACCTAACCCAACCAAACCTAACCTAACCTAACCTAACCTAACGTAACCTAACCTAACCTAACCCAACCTAACCTAACATAACGACGTTTGCAAGCGCTTTCACATTAGATATCGCAGTTCCCGACTTGTAATGGTGAAAAACACTGCATCTCACTAAGTGACATTGTTTAATGTGGTTTTACGACGGTTCATATCTTAACCTAACCTGACATTCGCACTTTTATCTAAAAACGCTCTATTACACTGTTTTGTTCACTATTACGACATTTGCATAACCTCACAGTTTTTCACCAACTTATTGCAGTACAGAACGCTGTATCTCGCTAAATGACATTGTTCTTTAAGGTTTCACGATGCTTGCATGCGCTTTAACGAGAATATCACAATATAGCAGTTTCGCACTTGTAACGGTAGAACACGCAGTATTTGGCTTGTTCATGCCGTTTTGTGTGTTTTCACAACATTTCACCTATCGCAGTTTAATACTCGCAATAAAACAACACTATCTCGTTAGATGACGTCGTTCTTGGTAGTTTCACGACGCTACCTAGCTTAAACTGACCTAACCTAAAGTAACCTTCGCACTTCTATCGTTAGAAAACGTTTTACTCGCAACTTTACAATGTTTTCTACAAGATTACGACGGTTTCAAGCGCTTTCACATTAGATATCGCAGTTCCCGACTTGTAATGGTGAAACACACAGCATCTCACTGAGTGACATTGTTTAATGCGGTTTTAGCGCGGTTCATATCTTCACCTAACCTAACCTAACCTTACCTAACCCAACCTAACCCAACCTAACCTAACCTAACCTAACCAAACCTTACCTAACATAACCTAACCTAACCTAACCTAACCAAACCTAACCTAACCTAACCTAACCTAACCAAACCTAACCTAACCTAACCTAACGTAACCTTACCTAACCTAACCTAACCCAACCCAACCCAACCCAACCTAACCTAACCTAACCTAAACTAACCTAACCCAACCTAACCTAACCTAACCTAACCTAACCTAACCCAACCAAACCCAACCCAACCCAACCTAACGTAACCTAAGCTAACCTAACCTAACCTAACCTAACCAACCCTAACCTAACCTAACCTAACGTAACCTAACCTAACCTAACCTATTCTAACGTAACCTAACCTTACCTGACCTAACCTAACCTAACGTAACCTAACCTAACCTAACATAACCTAACGTAACCTAACCTAGCCTAACCTAACCTAACGTAACCTAAACTAACCTAACCCAACCTAACCCAACCCAACCCAACCCAACACAACCCAACCCAACCTAAGCTAACCTAACCTAACCTCACCTAACCTAACCAAATTATTCTTACCTAACCTAACCTAACCTAACGTAACCTAACCTACCGTACCCTAACGTAACCTAACCTAACCTAACCTAACCCAACTCAACCCAACCTAACCTAATCTAACCTAACCTAACCTAACCTAACCAAACCTAACCTAACCTAACCTAACCTATTCTAACCTAACGACGGTTGCAAGCGCTTTCACATTAGATATCGCAGTTCCCGACTTGTAATGGTGAGAAACACTGCATCTCACTAAGTGACATTGTTTAATGCGGTTTTACGACGGTTCATATCTTAACCTAACCTAACATTCGCACTTGTATCTAAAAACGCTCTATTACACTGTTTCGTTCACAATTACGATATTTGCATAACCTAACAGTTTTTCACCAACTTATTGCAGTACAGAACGCTGTATCTCGCTAAATGACATTGTTCTTGGAGGTTTCACGATGCTTGCATGCGCTTTAACGAGAATATCACATTATAGCAGTTTCGCACTTGTAACGCTACAACACGCAGTATCTAGCTTGTTCATGCCGTTTTGTGTGCTTTCACAATATTTCACCTATCGCAGTTTAATACTCGCAATGAAACAACACTATCTCGTTAGATGACGTCGTTTTTGGTAGTTTCACGACGCTACCTAGCTTAAACTAACCTAACCTAACCTAACCTTCGCACTTCTAACGTTATAAAACGTTTTACTCGCAACTTTACAATGTTTTCTACAAGATTACGACGGTTTCATGCGCTTTCACATTAGATATCGTAGTTCTCGACTTGTAATGTTGAAAAACACTACATCTCACTAAGTGACATTGTTTAATGCGGTTTTACGACGGTTGATATCCAAACCTAACCTAACATTCGCACTTGTATCTAAATACGCTCAATTACACTGTTTCGTTCACAATTACGATATTTGCTTGACCTCACAGTTTCTCACCAACGTATTACAGTACAGAACGCTGTATCTCGCTAAATGACATCGTTCTTTATTGTTTCACGATACTTGCATGCACTTTAACGAGAATATCACAATAAAGCAGTTTCGCACTTGTAACGGCAAAAGACGCAGTATCTGGCTGGTTCATGCCATTTTGTGTGCTTTCCCAATATTTCACCTATCGCAGTTTAGTACTCGCAATAAAACATCACTATCTCGTTAGATGACATCGTTTTTGGTGGTTTCACGACGCTACCTAGCTCAAACTAACCTAACCTTCGCACTTCTATCGTTAGAAAACGTTTTATTCGCTACTTTACAATGTTTTCTACAAGATTACGACGGTTTCATGCGCTTTCACATTAGATATCGCAGTTCCCGACTTGTAATGGTGAAAAACACAGCATCTCACTAAGTAACATTGTTTAATGCGGATTTAGCGCGGTTCATATCTTAACCTAACCTAACCTAACCCAACCTAACCTAACCTTACCTAACCTAACCTAACCTAACCAAACCTTACCTAACATACCCTAACCTAACCTAACCTAACCCAACCAAACCTAACCTAACCTAACCTAACCTAACGTAACCTAACCTAACCTAACGTAACCTAACCTAACCTAACATAACCTAACGACGTTTGCAAGCGCTTTCACATTAGATATCGCAGTTCCCGACTTGAAATGGTGAAAAACACTGCATCTCACTAAGTGACATTGTTTAATGTGGTTTTACGACGGTTCATATCTTAACCTAACCTGACATTCGCACTTGTATCTAAAAACGCTCTATTACACTGTTTTGTTCACTATTACGACATTTGCATAACCTCACAGTTTTTCACCAACTTATTGCAGTACAGAACGCTGTATCTCGCTAAATGACCTTGTTCTTTAAGGTTTCACGATGCTTGCATGCGCTTTAACGAGAATATCACAATATAGCAGTTTCGCACTTGTAACGGTAGAACACGCCGTATTTGGCTTGTTCATGCCGTTTTGTGTGTTTTCACAACATTTCACCTATCGCAGTTTCATACTCGCAATAAAACAACACTATCTCGTTAGATGACGTCGTTCTTGGTAGTTTCACGACGCTACCTAGCTTAAACTAACCTAACCTAAAGTAACCTTCGCACTTCTATCGTTAGAAAACGTTTTACTCGCAACTTTACAATGTTTTCTACAAGATTACGACGGTTTCATGCGCTTTCACATTAGATATCGTAGTTCCCGACTTGTAATGTTGAAAAACACTACATCTCACTAAGTGACATTGTTTAATGCGGTTTTACGACGGTTCATACCTTAACCTAACGTAACCTAACCTAACCTAACCTAACCTTACCTAACCTAACCTAACCTAACCCAACCCAACCCAACCTAACCTAACCTAACCTAACCTAACCCAACCCAACCTAACCTAACCTAACCTAAACTAACCTAACCCAACCTAACCTAACCTAACCTAACCTAACCCAACTCAACCCAACCTAACCTAATCTAACCTAACCTAACCTAACCTAACCAAACCTAACCTAACCTAACCTAACCTAACCTAACGACGGTTGCAAGCGCTTTCACATTAGATATCGCAGTTCCCGACTTGTAATGGTGAAAAACACTGCATCTCACTAAGTGACATTGTTTAATGTGGTTTTACGACGGTTCATATCTTAACCTAACCTAACATTCGCACTTGTATCTAAAAACGCTCTATTACACTGTTTTGTTCACAATTACGATATTTGCGTAACCTCACAGTTTTTCACCAACTTATTGCAGTACATAACGCTGTATCTCGCTAAATGACATTGTTCTTTAAGGTTTCACGATGCTTGCATGCGCTTTAACGAGAATATCACAATAAAGCAGTTTCGCACTTGAAACGGCACAAGACGCAGTATCTGGCTAGTTCATGCCATTTTGTGTGCTTTCACAATATTTCACCTATCGCAGTTTCATACTCGCAATAAAACAACACTATCTCGTTAGATGACATCGTTTTTGGTGCTTTCACGACGCTAAGTAGCTCAAACTAACCTAACCTTCGCACTTATATCGTTAGAAAACGTTTTATTCGCTACTTTACAATGTTTTCTACAAGATTACGACGGTTTCATGCGCTATCACATTAGATATCGCAGTTCCCGACTTGTAATGGTGAAAAACACAGCATCTCACTAAGTGACATTGTTTAATGCGGTTTTAGCGCGGTTCATATCTTAACCTAACCTAACCTAACCTAACTTTATTTAACCTAACCTTACCTAACCCAAACTAACCTAACCTAACCAAACCTTACCTAACATAACCTAACCTAACCTAACCTAACCAAACCTAACCTAACCTAACCTAACGTAACCTAACCTAACCTAACCTAACCTAACCTATCCTAACGACGTTTGCAAGCGCTTTCACATTAGATATCGCAGTTCCCGTCTTGTAATAGTGAAAAACACTGCATCTCACTAAGTGACATTGTTTAATGCGGTTTTACGACGGTTCATATATTAACCTAACCTAACCTTCGCATTTGTATTGAAAAACGCACTATTACACTGTTTCGTTCACAATTACGATATTTGCATAACCTCACAGTTTTTCACCAACTTATTGCAGTACAGAACGCTGTATCTCGCTAAACGACATCGTTCTTTAAGCTTTCACGATGCTTGCATGCGCTTCAACGAGAATATCACATTATAGCAGTTTCGCACTTGTAACGGTACAACACGCAGTATCTGGCTTGTTCATGCCGTTTTGTGTACTTTCACAACATTTCACCTATTGCAGTTTCGTACATGCAATAAAACAACACTATCTCGTTAGATGACGTCCTTTTTGGTGGTCTCACGACGCTACATAGCTTAAACTAACATACCTCAACCTAATATAACCTTCGCACTTCTATCGTTAGAAAACGTTTTACTCGCTACTTTACAATGCTCTCTACAACATTACGACAGTTTCATGCGCTTTCACAATAGATATCGCAGTTCCCGACTTGTAATGGTGAAAAACACTGCATCTCACTTAGTGACATTGTTTCATGCGGTTTTACGACGGTTCATATCTTAACCTAACCTAACGTTCGCACTTGTATCTAAAAACGCTCTATTACACTGTTTCGTTCACATTTAAGATATTTGCATGACCTCACAGTTTTTCTCCAACGTATTACAGTACAGAACGCTGTATATCGCTAAATGACATCATTCTTTAAGGTTTCACGATGCTTGCATGCGCTTTAACGAGAATATCACAACATAGCAGTTTCGCACTTGTAACGGTACAACACGCAGTATTTGGCTTGTTCATGCCGTTTTGTGTGCATTCACAACATTTCACCTATTGCAGTTTCGTACATGAAATAAAACAATTATATCTCGTTAGATGTCCTTTTTGGTGGTTTCACGACGCTACCTAGCTTAAACTATCATAATTCAACCTAACATAACCTTCGCACTTCTATCTTTAGAAAACGTTTTACTCGCTACTTTACAATGCTCTCTACAACATTACGACGGTTTCATGCGCTTTCACATTAGATATCGCAGTTCCCGACTTGTAATGGTGAAAAACACTGCATCTCACAAAGTGACATTGTTTAATGCGGTTTTACGACGGTTCATATCTTAACCTAACCTAACATTCGCACTTGTATCTAAAAACGCTCTATTACACTGTTTTGCTCACAATTACGATATTTGCATAACCTCACAGTTTTTCACCAACCTAATGCAGTACAGAACGCTGTACCTCGCTAAATGACATTGTTCTTTAAGGTTTCACGATGCTTGCATGCGCTTTAGCGAGAATATCACAATATAGCAGTTTCGCACTTGTAACGGTAGAACACGCAGTATTTGGCTTGTTCATGCCGTTTTGTGTGCTTTCACAACATTTCACCTATCGCAGTTTAATACTCGCAATAAAACAACACTATCTCGTTAGATGACGTCGTTTTTGGTAGTTTCACGACGCTACCTAGCTTAAACTAACCTAACCTAACCTAACCTTCGCACTTCTATCGTTAGAAAACGTTTTACTCGCAACTTTACAATGTTTTCTACAAGATTACGACGGTTTCATGCGCTTTCACATTAGATATCGTAGTTCCCGACTTGTAATGTTGAAAAACACTACATCTCACTAAGTGACATTGTTTAATGCGGTTTTACGACGGTTCATACCTTAACCTAACGTAACCTAACCTAACCTAACCTAACCTTACCTAACCTAACCTAACCTAACCCAACCCAACCCAACCTAACCTAACCTAGCCTAACCTAACCTAACCCAACCCAACCCAACCTAACCTAACCTAACCTAACCTAAACTAACCTAACCCAACCTAACCTAACCTAACCTAACCTAACCCAACTCAACCCAACCTAACCTAATCTAACCTAACCTAACCTAACCTAACCAAACCTAACCTAACCTAACCTAACCTAACGACGGTTGCAAGCGCTTTCACATTAGATATCGCAGTTCCCGACTTGTAATGGTGAAAAACACTGCATCTCACAAAGTGACATTGTTTAATGCGGTTTTACGACGGTTCATATCTTAACCTAACCTAACATTCGCGCTTGTATCTCAAAACGCTCTATTACACTGTTTCGTTCACAGTTACGATATTTGCATGACCTCACAGTTTTTCACCAACTTATTACAGTACAGAACGCTGTCTCTCGCTAAATGACATCATTCTTTAAGGTTTCACGATGCTTGCATGCGCTTTACCGAGAATATCACAACATAGCAGTTTCGCACTTGTAACGGTACAACACGCAGTATTTGGCTTGTTCATGCCGTTTTGTGTGCTTTCACAACATTTTACCTATCGCAGTTTCGTACTCGCAATAAAACAACACTATCTCGTTAGATGACGTCGTTTTTGGTGGTTTCACGATGCTACCTAGCTTAAACTAACATAACTCAACCTAACATAACCTTCGCACTTCTATCGTTAGAAAACGTTTTACTCGCTACTTTACATTGCTTTCTACAACATTACGACGGTTTCAAGCGCTTTCACATTAGATATCGCAGTTCCCAACTTGTAAAGGTGAAAAACACTGCATCTCACTAAGTGACATTGTTTAATGCGGTTTTACGACGGTTCATACTTTAACCTAACGTAACCTAACCTAACCTAACCTAACCTAACCTAACCTTACCTAATCTAACCTAACCTAACCTAACCCAACCCAACCCAACCTAACCTAACCTAACCTAACCTAAACTAACCTAACCCAACCTAACCTAACCTAACCTAACCCAACCTAACCCAACCACACCCAACCTAACCTAACCTAAGCTAACCTAACCTAACCTAACCAAACCTAACCTAACCTAACCTAACGTAACCTAACCTAACCTAACCTATTCTAACGTAACCTAACCTTACCTGACCTAACCTATCCTAACGTAACCTAACCTAACCTAACAAAACCTAACCTAACCTAACCTAACCTAACGTAACCTAACCTAACCTAACCCAACCTAACCCAACCCAACCCAACAAAACCCAACCCAACCTAACCTAACCTAACCTAACCTTACCTTACCTAACCTAACCAAATTATTCTTACCTAACCTAACCTAACGTAACCTAACCTAACGTACCCTAACGTAACTTAACCTAACCTAACCCAACCTAACCTAACCTAACCTAACCCAACTCAACCCAACCTAACCTAATCTAACCTAACCTAACCTAACCTAACCAAACCTAACCTAACCTAACCTAACCTAATCTAACGACGGTTGCAAGCGCTTTCACATTAGATATCGCAGTTCCCGACTTGCAATGGTGAGAAACACTGCATCTCACTAAGTGACATTGTTTAAGGCGCTTTTACGACGGTTTATATCTTAACCTAACCTAACATTCGCACTTGTATCTAAAAACGCTCTATTACACTGTTTCATTCACAATTACGATATTTGCATAACCTCACAGTTTTTCACCAACCTATTGCAGTACAGAACGCTGTATCTCGCTAAATGACATTGTTCTTTGAGGTTTCACGATGCTTGCTGCGCTTTAACGAGAATATCACATTATAGCAGTTTCGCACTTGTAACGCTACAACACGCAGTATCTAGCTTGTTCATGCCGTTTTGTGTGCTTTCACAATATTTCACCTATCGCAGTTTAATACTCGCAATAAAACAACACTATCTCGTTAGATGACGTCGTTTTTGGTAGTTTCACGACGCTACCTAGCTTAAACTAACCTAACCTAACCTAACCTTCGCACTTCTATCGTTATAAAACCTTTTACTCGCAACTTTAAAATGCTCTCTACAACATTACGATAGTTTCATGCGCTTTCACAATAGATATCGCAGTTCCCGACTTGTAATGGTGAAAAACACTGCATCTCACTTAGTGACATTGTTTCATGCGGTTTTACGACGGTTCATATCTTAACCTAACCTAACGTTCGCACTTGTATCTAAAAACGCTCTATTACACTGTTTCGTTCACATTTAAGATATTTGCATGACCTCACAGTTTTTCTCCAACGTATTACAGTACAGAACGCTGTATATCGCTAAATGACATCATTCTTTAAGGTTTCACGATGCTTGCATGCGCTTTAACGAGAATATCACAACATAGCAGTTTCGCACTTGTAACGGTACAACACGCAGTATTTGGCTTGTTCATGCCGTATTGTGTGCTTTCACAACATTTCACCTATTGCAGTTTCGTACATGAAATAAAACTATTATATCTCGTTAGATGACGTCCTTTTTGGTGGTTTCACGACGCTACCTAGCTTAAGCTAACATAATTCAACCTAACATAACCTTCGCACTTCTATCGTCAGAAAACGTTTTACTCGCTACTTTACAATGCTCTCTACAACATTACGACGGTTTCATGCGCTTTCACATTAGATATCGCAGTTCCCGACTTGTAATGGTGAAAAACACTGCATCTCACAAAGTGACATTGTTTAATGCGGTTTTACGACGGTTCATATCTTAACCTAACCTAACATTCGCGCTTGTATCTCAAAACGCTCTATTACACTGTTTCGTTCACAGTTACGATATTTGCATGACCTCACAGTTTTTCACTAACTTATTACAGTACAGAACGCTGTCTCTCGCTAAATGACATCATTCTTTAAGGTTTCACGATGCTTGCATGCGCTTTAACGAGAATATCACATTATAGCAGTTTCGCACTTGTAACGGTACAACACGCAGTATCTGGCTTGTTCAAGCCGTTTTGTGTACTTTCACAACATTTCACCTATTGCAGTTTCGTACACGCAATAAAACAACACTATTTCGTTAGATGACGTCCTTTTTGGTGGTCTCACGACGCTACATAGCTTAAACTAACATAACTCAAGCTAACCTTCGCACTTCTATCGTTAGAAAACGTTTTACTCGCAACTTTACAATGTTTTCTACAAGATTACGACGGTTTCATGCGCTTTCACATTAGATATCGTAGTTCCCGACTTGTAATGTTGAAAAACACTACATCTCACTAAGTGACATTGTTTAATGCGGTTTTACGACGGTTCATAGCTTAACCTAACGTAACCTAACCTAACCTAACCTAACCTTACCTAACCTAACCTAACCTAACCTAACCCAACCCAACCCAACCTAACCTAACCTAGCCTAACCTAACCTAACCCAACCCAACCCAACCTAACCTAACCTAACCTAACCTAAACTAACCTAACCCAACCTAACCTAACCTAACCTAACCCAACTCAACCCAACCTAACCTAATCTAACCTAACCTAACCTAACCTAACCAAACCTAACCTAACCTAACCTAACCTAACGACGGTTGCAAGCGCTTTCACATTAGATATCGCAGTTCCCGACTTGTAATGGTGAAAAACACTGCATCTCACAAAGTGACATTGTTTAATGCGGTTTTACGACGGTTCATATCTTAACCTAACCTAACATTCGCGCTTGTATCTCAAAACGCTCTATTACACTGTTTCGTTCACAGTTACGATATTTGCATGACCTCACAGTTTTTCACCAACTTATTACAGTACAGAACGCTGTCTCTCGCTAAATGACATCATTCTTTAAGGTTTCACGATGCTTGCATGCGCTTTACCGAGAATATCACAACATAGCAGTTTCGCACTTGTAACGGTACAACACGCAGTATTTGGCTTGTTCATGCCGTTTTGTGTGCTTTCACAACATTTTACCTATCGCAGTTTCGTACTCGCAATAAAACAACACTATCTCGTTAGATGACGTCGTTTTTGGTGGTTTCACGATGCTACCTAGCTTAAACTAACATAACTCAACCTAACATAACTTTCGCACTTCTATCGTTAGAAAACGTTTTACTCGCTACTTTACATTGCTTTCTACAACATTAGTACGGTTTCAAGCGCTTTCACATTAGATATCGCAGTTCCCAACTTGTAAAGGTGAAAAACACTGCATCTCACTAAGTGACATTGTTTAATGCGGTTTTACGACGGTTCATACTTTAACCTAACGTAACCTAACCTAACCTAACCTAACCTTACCTAATCTAACCTAACCTAACCTAACCCAACCCAACCTAACCTAACCTAACCTAACCTAAACTAACCTAACCCAACCTAACCTAACCTAACCTAACCCAACCTAACCCAACCACACCCAACCTAACCTAACCTAAGCTAACCTAACCTAACCTAACCAAACCTAACCTAACCTAACCTAACGTAACCTAACCTAACCTAACCTATTCTAACGTAACCTAACCTTACCTGACCTAACCTAACCTAACCTAACGTAACCTAACCTAACCTAACCCAACCTAACCCAACCCAACCCAACCCAACAAAACCCAACCCAACCTAACCTAACCTAACCTAACCTAACCTTACCTAACCTAACCAAATTATTCTTACCTAACCTAACCTAACCTAACGTAACTTAACCTAACGTACCCTAACGGAACCTAACCTAACCTAACCCAACCTAACCTAACCTAACCTAACCCAACTCAACCCAACTTAACCTAATCTAACCGAACCTAACCTAACCTAACCAAACCTAACCTAACCTAACCTAACCTAACGACGGTTGCAAGCGCTTTCACATTAGATATCGCAGTTCCCGACTTGTAATGGTGAGAAACACTGCATCTCACCAAGTGACATTGTTTAAGGCGGTTTTACGACGGTTTATGTCTTAACCTAACCTAACGTTCGCACTTGTATCTAAAAACGCTCTATTACACTGTTTCGTTCACATTTAAGATATTTGCATGACCTCACAGTTTTTCTCCAAGGTATTACAGTACAGAACGCTGTATATCGCTAAATGACATCATTCTTTAAGGTTTCACGATGCTTGCATGCGCTTTAACGAGAATATCACAACATAGCAGTTTCGCACTTGTAACGGTACAACACGCAGTATCTGGCTTGTTCAAGCCGTTTTGTGTACTTTCACAACATTTCACCTATTGCAGTTTCGTACATGCAATAAAACAACACTATTTCGTTAGATGACGTCCTTTTTGGTGGTTTCACGACGCTACGTAGCTCAAACTAACCAAACCTTCGCACTTCTATCGTTAGAAAACGTTTTATTCGCTACTTTACAATGTTTTCCACAAGATTACGACGGTTTCATGCGCTTTCACATTAGATATCGCAGTTCCCGACTTGTAATGGTGAAAAACACAGCATCTCACCGAGTGACATTGTTTAATGCGGTTTTAGCGCGGTTCATATCTTAACCTAACCTAACCTAACCTTACGTAACCCAACCTAACCCAACCTAACCTAACCTAACCTAACCAAACCTTACCTAACATAACCTAACCTAACCTAACCAAACCTAACCTAACCTAACCTAACCTAACGTAACCTAACCTAACCTAACCAAACCTAACCTAACGTAACCTTACCTAACCTAACCTAACCTAACCCAACCCAACCCAACCTAACCTAACCTAACCTAAACTAACCTAACCCAACCTAACCTAACCTAACCTAACCTAACCCAACCTAACCCAACCCAACCCAACCTAACCTAACCTAATCTAACCTAACCTAACCTAACCAAAGCTAACCTAACCTAACCTAACGTAACCTAATCTAACCTAACCTATTCTAACGTAACCTAACCTTACCTGACGTAACCTAACCTAACGTAACCTAACCTAACCTAACATAACCTAACGTAACCTAACCTAACCTAACGTAACCTAACCTAACCTAACCCAACCTAACCCAACCCAACCCAACACAACCCAACACAACCTAACCTAACCTCACCTAACCTAACCTTACCTAACCTAACCAAATTATTCTTACCTAACCTAACCTAACCTAACGTAACCTAACCTAACGTACCCTAACGTAACCTAACCTAACCTAACCTAACCTAACCCAACTCAACCCAACCTAACCTAATCTAACCTAACCTAACCTAACCTAACCAAACCTAACCTAACCTAACCTAACCTAACCTAACGACGGTTGCAAGCGCTTTCACATTAGATATCGCAGTTCCCGACTTGTAATGGTGAGAAACACTGCATCTCACTAAGTGACATTGTTTAATGCGGTTTTACGACGGTTCATATCTTAACCTAACCTAACATTCGCACTTGTATCTAAAAACGCTCTATTACACTGTTTCGTTCACAATTACGATATTTGCATAACCTCACAGTTTCTCACCAACTTATTACAGTACAGAACGTTGTATCTCGCTAAATGACATCGTTCTTTAATGTTTCACGATACTTGCATGCGCTTTAACGAGAATATCACAATAAAGCAGTTTCGCACTTGTAACGGCACAAGACGCAGTATCTGGCTAGTTCATGCCATTTTGTGTGCTTTCCCAATATTTCACCTATCGCAGTTTTGTACTCGCAATAAAACATCACTTTCTCGTTAGATGACATCGTTTTTGGTGGTTTCACGACGCTACCTAGCTCAAACTAACCTAACCTTCGCACTTCTATCATTAGAAAACGTTTTATTCGCTACTTAACAATGTTTTCTACAAGATTACGACGGTTTCATGCGCTTTCACATTAGATATCGCAGTTCCCGACTTGTAATGGTGAAAAACACAGCATCTCACTAAGTGACATTGTTTAATGTGGTTTTACGACGGTTCATATCTTAACCTAACCTGACATTCGCACTTGTATCTAAAAACGCTCTATTACACTGTTTTGTTAACAATTACCATATTTGCATAACCTCACAGTTTTTCACCAACTTATTGCAGTACAGAACGCTGTATCTCGCTAAATGACATTGTTCTTTAAGGTTTCACGATGCTTGCATGCGCTTTAACGAGAATATCACAATATAGCAGTTTCGCACTTGTAACGGTAGAACACGCAGTATTTGGCTTGTTCATGCCGTTTTGTGTGGTTTCACAACATTTCACCTACCGCAGTTTAATACTCGCAATAAAACAACACTATCTCGTTAGATGACGTCGTTCTTGGTAGTTTCACGACGCTACCTAGCTTAAACTAACCTAACCTAAAGTAACCTTCGCACTTCTATCGTTAGAAAACGTTTTACTCGCAACTTTACAATGTTTTTTACAAGATTACGACGGTTTCATGCGCTTTCACATTAGATATTGTAGTTCCCGACTTGTAATGTTGAAAAACACTACATCTCACTAAGTGACATTGTTTAATGCGGTTTTACGACGGTTCATACCTTAACCTAACGTAACCTAACCTAACCTAACCTTACCTAACCTAACCTAACCTAACCTAACCCAACCCAACCCAACCTAACCTAACCTAACCTAACCCAACCCAACCTAACCTAACCTAACCTAAACTAACCTAACCCAACCTAACCTAACCTAACCTAACCTAACTCAACTCAACCCAACCTAACCTAATCTAACCTAACCTAACCTAACCTAACCAAACCTAACCTAACCTAACCTAACCTAACGACGGTTGCAAGCGCTTTCACATTAGATATCGCAGTTCCCGACTTGTAATGGTGAAAAACACTGCATCTCACTAAGTGACATTGTTTAATGTGGTTTTACGACGGTTCATATCTTAACCTAACCTAACATTCGCACTTGTATCTAAAACGCTCTATTACACTGTTTTGTTCACAATTACGATATTTGCGTAACCTCACAGTTTTTCACCAACTTATTGCAGTACAGAACGCTGTATCTCGCTAAATGACATTGTTCTTTAAGGTTTCACGATGCTTGCATGCGCTTTAACGAGAATATCACAATAAAGCAGTTTCGCACTTGTAACGGCACAAGACGCAGTATCTGGCTAGTTCATGCCATTTTGTGTGCTTTCACAATACTTCACCTATCGCAGTTTCATACTCGCAATAAAACAACACTATCTCGTTACATGACATCGTTTTTGGTGCTTTCACGACGCTACGTAGCTCAAACTAACCTAACCTTCGCACTTCTATCGTTAGAAAACGTTTTATTCGCTACTTTACAATGTTTTCTACAAGATTACGACGGTTTCATGCGCTTTCACATTAGATATCGCAGTTCCCGACTTGTAATGGTGAAAAACACAGCATCTCACTAAGTGACATTGTTTATAGCGGTTTTAGCGCGGTTCATATCTTAACCTAACCTAACCTAACCTAACTTTATTTAACCTAACCTAACCTTATCTAACCCAAACTAACCTAACCTAACCAAACCTTACCTAACATAACCTAACCTAACCTAACCTAACCTAACCAAACCTAACCTAACCTAACCTAACGTAACCTAACCTAACCTAACCTAACCTAACCTATCCTAACGACGTTTGCAAGCGCTTTCACATTAGATATTGCAGTTCCCGACTTGTAATGGTGAAAAACACTGCATCTCACTAAGTGACATTGTTTAATGCGGTTTTACGACGGTTCATATATTAACCTAACCTAACCTTCGCACTTGTATTGAAAAACGCTCTATTACACTGTTTCGTTCACAATTACAATATTTGCATAACCTCACAGTTTTTCACCAACTTATTGCAGTACAGAACTCTGTATCTCGCTAAACGACATCGTTCTTTAAGGTTTCACGATGCTTGCATGCGCTTCAACGAGAATATCACATTATAGCAGTTTCGCACTTGTAACGGTACAACACGCAGTATTTGGCTTGTTCATGCCGTTTTGTGTGCTTTCACAACATTTCACCTATTGCAGTTTCGTACATGAAATAAAACAATTATATCTCGTTAGATGTCCTTTTTGGTGGTTTCACGACGCTACCTAGCTTAAACTAACATAATTCAACCTAACCTAACCTAACCTAACATAACCTTCGCACTTCTATCGTTAGAAAACGTTTTACTCGCTACTTTACAATGCTCTCTACAACATTACGACGGTTTCATGCGCTTTCACATTAGATATCGCAGTTCCCGACTTGTAATGGTGAAAAACACTGCATCTCACATAGTGACATTGTTTAATGCGGTTTTACGACGGTTCATATCTTAACCTAACCTAACATTCGCGCTTGTATCTCAAAACGCTCTATTACACTGTTTCGTTCACAGTTACGATATTTGCATGACCTCACAGTTTTTCACCAACTTATTACAGTACAGAACGCTGTCTCTCGCTAAATGACATCATTCTTTAAGGTTTCACGATGCTTGCATGCGCTTTACCGAGAATATCACAACATAGCAGTTTCGCACTTGTAACGGTACAACACGCAGTATTTGGCTTGTTCATGCCGTTTTGTGTGCTTTCACAACATTTTACCTATCGCAGTTTCGTACTCGCAATAAAACAACACTATCTCGTTAGATGACGTCGTTTTTGGTGGTTTCACGATGCTACCTAGCTTAAACTAACATAACTCAACCTAACATAACCTTCGCACTTCTATCGTTAGAAAACGTTTTACTCGCTACTTTACATTGCTTTCTACAACATTACGATGGTTTCAAGCGCTTTCACATTAGATATCGCAGTTCCCAACTTGTAAAGGTGAAAAACACTGCATCTCACTAAGTGACATTGTTTAATGCGGTTTTACGACGGTTCATACTTTAACCTAACGTAACCTAACCTAACCTAACCTAACCTTACCTAATCTAACCTAACCTAACCTAACCCAACCCAACCCAACCTAACCTAACCTAACCTAACCTAAACTAACCTAACCCAACCTAACCTAACCTAACCTAACCCAACCTAACCCAACCCATTCCAACCTAACCTAACCTAAGCTCACCTAACCTAACCTAACCACACCTAACCTAACCTAACCTAACGTAACCTAACCTAACCTAACCTATTCTAACGTAACCTAAACTTACCTGACCTAACCTAACCTAACGTAACCTAACCTAACCTAACATAACCTAACGTAACCTAACCTAACCTAACCTAACGTAACCTAACCTAACCTAACCCAACCCAACCCAACCCAACAAAACCCAACCCAACCTAACCTAACCTAACCTAACCTAACCTTACCTAACCTAACCAAATTATTCTTACCTAACCTAACCTAACCTAACGTAACCTAACCTAACGTACCCTAACGTAACCTTACCTAACCTAACCTAACCCAACCTAACCTAACCTAACCCAACTGAACCCAACCTAACCTAATCTAACCTAACCTAACCTAACCTAACCTAACCTAACCAAACCTAACCTAACCTAACCTAACCTAACCTAACGACGGTTGCAAGCGCTTTCACATTAGATATCGCAGTTCCCGACTTGTTATGGTGAGAAACACTGCATCTCACTAAGTGACATTGTTTAAGGCGGTTTTACGACGGTTCATATCTTAACCTAACCTAACATTCGCACTTGTATCTAAAAACGCTCTATTACACTGTTTCGTTCACAATTACGATATTTGCATAACCTCACAGTTTTTCACCAACTTATTGCAGTACAGAACGCTGTATCTCGCTAAATGACATTGTTCTTTGAGGTTTCACGATGCTTGCTGCGCTTTAACGAGAATATCACATTATAGCAGTTTCGCACTTGTAACGCTACAACACGCAGTATCTAGCTTGTTCATGCCGTTTTGTGTGCTTTCACAATATTTCACTTATCGCAGTTTAATACTCGCAATAAAACAACACTATCTCGTTAGATGACGTCGTTTTTGGTAGTTTCACGACGCTACCTAGCTTAAACTAACCTAACCTAACCTAACCTTCGCACTTCTATCGTTATAAAACGTTTTACTCGCAACTTTACAATGTTTTCTACAAGATTACGACGGTATCATGCGCTTTCACATTAGATATCGTAGTTCCCGACTTGTAATGTTGAAAAACACTACATCTCACTAAGTGACATTGTTTAATGCGGTTTTACGACGGTTGATATCTCAACCTAACCTAACATTCGCACTTGTATCTAAATACGCTCAATTACACTGTTTCGTTCACAATTACGATATTTGCTTGACCTCACAGTTTCTCACCAACTTATTGCAGTACAGAACGCTGTATCTCGCTAAATGACATTGTTGTTTGAGGTTTCACGATGCTTGCTGCGCTTTAACGAGAATATCACATTATAGCAGTTTCGCACTTGTAACGCTACAACACGCAGTATCTAGCTTGTTCATGCCGTTTTGTGTGCTTTCACAATATTTCACCTATCGCAGTTTTGTACTCGCAATAAAACATCACTATCTCGTTAGATGACATCGTTTTTGGTGGTTTCACGACGCTACCTAGCTCAAACTAACCTAACCTTCGCACTTCTATCGTTAGAAAACGTTTTATTCGCTACTTTACAATGTTTTCTACAAGATTACGACGGTTTCCTGCGCTTTCACATTAGATACCGCAGTTCCCGACTTGTAATGGTGAAAAACACAGCATCTCACTAAGTGACATTGTTTAATGCGGATTTAGCGCGGTTCATATCTTAACCTAACCTAACCTAACCTAACCTAACCTTACCTAACCAACCTATTCTAACCTAACCTAACCTAACCTAACCAAACCTTACCTAACATACCCTAACCTAACCTAACCTAACCTAACCCAACTCAACCCAACCTAACCTAATCTAACCTAACCTAACCTAACCTAACCAAACCTAACCTAACCTTACCTAACGACGGTTGCAAGCGCTTTCACATTAGATATCGCAGTTCCCGACTTGTAATGGTGGAAAACACTGCATCTCACAAAGTGACATTGTTTAATGCGGTTTTACGACGGTTCATATGTTAACCTAACCTAACATTCGCGCTTGTATCTCAAAACGCTCTATTACACTGTTTCGTTCACAGTTACAATATTTGCATGACCTCACAGTTTTTCACCAACTTATTACAGTACAGAACGCTGTCTCTCGCTAAATGACATCATTCTTTAAGGTTTCACGATGCTTGCATGCGCTTTACCGAGAATATCACAACATAGCAGTTTCGCACTTGTAACGGTACAACACGCAGTATTTGGCTTGTTCATGCCGTTTTGTGTGCTTTCACAACATTTTACCTATCGCAGTTTCGTACTCGCAATAAAACAACACTATCTCGTTAGATGACGTCGTTTTTGGTGGTTTCACGATGCTACCTAGCTTAAACTAACATAACTCAACCTAACATAACCTTCGCACTTCTATCGTTAGAAAACGTTTTACTCGCTACTTTACATTGCTTTCTACAACATTACGACGGTTTCAAGCGCTTTCACATTAGATATCGCAGTTCCCAACTTGTAAAGGTGAAAAACACTGCATCTCACTAAGTGACATTGTTTAATGCGGTTTTACGACGGTTCATACTTTAACCTAACGTAACCTAACCTAACCTAACCTAACCTAACCTTACCTAATCTAACCTAACCTAACCTAACCCAACCCAACCCAACCTAACCTAACCAAACCTAACCTAAACTAACCTAACCCAACCTAACCTAACCTAACCTAACCCAACCTAACCCAACCACACCCAACCTAACCTAACCTAAGCTAACCTAACCTAACCTAACCAAACCTAACCTAACCTAACCTAACGTAACCTAACCTAACCTAACCTATTCTAACGTAACCTAACCTTACCTGACCTAACCTAACCTAACGTAACCTAACCTAACCTAACATAACCTAACGTAACCTAACCTAACCTAACCTAACCTAACCTAACCTAACCTAACCTAACCCAACCTAACCCAACCCAACCCAACAAAACCCAACCCAACCTAACCTAACCTAACCTAACCTAACCTTACCTAACCTAACCAAATTATTCTTACCTAACCTAACCTAACCTAACGTAACCTAACCTAACGTACCCTAACGTAACCTAACCTAACCTAACCCAACCTAACCTAACCTAACCTAACCCAACTCAACCCAACCTAACCTAATCTAACCTAACCTAACCTAACCTAACCAAACCTAACCTAACCTAACCTAACCTAACGAAGGTTGCAAGCGCTTTCACATTAGATATCGCAGTTCCCGACTTGTAATGGTGAGAAACACTGCATCTCACTAAGTGACATTGTTTAAGGCGGTTTTACGACGGTTTATATCTTAACCTAACCTAACATTCGCACTTGTATCTAAAAACGCTCTATTACACTGTTTCGTTCACAATTACGATATTTGCATAACCTCACAGTTTTTCACCAACTTATTGCAGTACAGAACGCTGTATCTCGCTAAATGACATTGTTCTTTGAGGTTTCACGATGCTTGCTGCGCTTTAACGAGAATATCACATTATAGCAGTTTCGCACTTGTAACGCTACAACACGCAGTATCTAGCTTGTTCATGCCGTTTTGTGTGCTTTCACAATATTTCACCTATCGCAGTTTAATACTCGCAATAAAACAACACTATCTCGTTAGATGACGTCGTTTTTGGTAGTTTCACGACGCTACCTAGCTTAAACTAACCTAACCTAACCTAACCTTCGCACTTCTATCGTTATAAAACGTTTTACTCGCAACTTTAAAATTCTCTCTACAACATTACGACAGTTTCATGCGCTTTCACAATAGATATCGCAGTTCCCGACTTGTAATGGTGAAAAACACTGCATCTCACTTAGTGACATTGTTTGATGCGGTTTTACGACGGTTCATATCTTAACCTAACCTAACGTTCGCACTTGTATCTAAAAACGCTCTATTACACTGTTTCGTTCAAATTTAAGATATTTGCATGACCTCACAGTTTTTATCCAACGTATTACAGTACAGAACGCTGTATATCGCTAAATGACATCATTCTTTAAGGTTTCACGATGCTTGCATGCGCTTTAACGAGAATATCACAACATAGCAGTTTCGCACTTGTAACGGTACAACACGCAGTATTTGGCTTGTTCATGCCGTTTTGTGTGCTTTCACAACATTTCACCTATTGCAGTTTCGTACATGAAATAAAACAATTATATCTCGTTAGATGACGTCCTTTTTGGTGGTTTCACGACGCTACCTAGCTTAAACTAACATAATTCAACCTAACATAACCTTCGCACTTCTATCGTTAGAAATCGTTTTACTCGCTACTTTACAATGCTCTCTACAACATTACGACGGTTTCATGCGCTTTCACATTAGATATCGCAGTTCCCGACTTGTAATGGTGAAAAACACTGCATCTCACAAAGTGACATTGTTTAATGCGGTTTTACGACGGTTCATATCTTAACCTAACCTAACATTCGCGCTTGTATCTCAAAACGCTCTATTACACTGTTTCGTTCACATTTACGATATTTGCATGACCTCACAGTTTTTCACCAACTTATTACAGTACAGAACGCTGTCTGTCGCTAAATGACATCATTCTTTAAGGTTTCACGATGCTTGCATGCGCTTTAACGAGAATATCACATTATAGCAGTTTCGCACTTGTAACGGTACAACACGCAGTATCTGGCTTGTTCAAGCCGTTTTGTGTACTTTCACAACATTTCACCTATTGCAGTTTCGTACATGCAATAAAACAACACTATTTCGTTAGATGACGTCCTTTTTGGTGGTCTCACGACGCTACATAGCTTAAACTAACATAACTCAACCTAATATAACCTTCGCAGTTCTATCGTTAGAAAACGTTTTACTCGCTACTTTACAATGCTCTCTACAACATTACGACGGTTTCATGCGCTTTCACATTAGATATCGTAGTTCCCGACTTGTAATGTTGAAAAACACTACATCTCACTAAGTGACATTGTTTAATGCGGTATTACGACGGTTCATATGTTAACCTAACCTAACATTCGCGCTTGTATCTCAAAACGCTCTATTACACTGTTTCGTTCACAGTTACGATATTTGCATGACCTCACAGTTTTTCACCAACTTATTACAGTACAGAACGCTGTCTCTCGCTAAATGACATCATTCTTTAAGGTTTCACGATGCTTGCATGCGCTTTACCGAGAATATCACAACATAGCAGTTTCGCACTTGTCACGGTACAACACGCAGTATTTGGCTTGTTCATGCCGTTTTGTGTGCTTTCACAACCTTTTACCTATCGTAGTTTCGTACTCGCAATAAAACAACACTATCTCGTTAGATGACGTCGTTTTTGGTGGTTTCACGATGCTACCTAGCTTAAACTAACATAACTCAACCTAACATAACCTTCGCACTTATATCGTTAGAAAACGTTTTACTCGCTACTTTACATTGCTTTCTACAACATTACGACGGTTTCAAGCGCTTTCACATTAGATATCGCGGTTCCCAACTTGTAAAGGTGAAAAACACTGCATCTCACTAAGTGACATTGTTTAATGCGGTTTTACGACGGTTCATACTTTAACCTAACGTAACCTAACCTAACCTAACATAACCTAACCTAACCTTACCTAATCTAACCTAACCTAACCTAACCCAACCCAACCCAACCTAACCTAACCTAACCTAAACTAACCTAACCTAACCCAACCTAACCTAACCTAACCTAACCCAACCTAACCCAACCACACCCAACCTAACCTAACCTAAGCTAACCTAACCTAACCTAACCAAACCTAACCTAACCTAACCTAACCTAACGTAACCTAACCTAACCTAACCTAACCTATTCTAACGTAACCTAACCTTACCTGACCTAACCTAACCTAACGTAACCTAACCTAACCTAACATAACCTAACGTAACCTAACCTAACCTAACCTAACCTAACGTAACCTAACCTAACCTAACCCCACCTAACCTAACCTAACCTTACCTAACCTAACCAAATTATTCTTACCTAACCTAACCTAACCTAACGTAACCTAACCTAACGTACCCTAACGTAACCTAACCTAACCTAACCCAACCTAACCTAACCTAACCTAACCCAACTCAACCCAACCTAACCTAATCTAACCTAACCTAACCTAACCTAACCTAACCAAACCTAACCTAACCAAACCTAACCTAACCTAACCTAACGACGGTTGCAAGCGCTTTCACATTAGATATCGCAGTTCCCGACTTGACTTGTAAACACTGCATCTCACTAAGTGACATTGTTTAAGGCGGTTTTACGGCGGTTTATATCTTAACCTAACCTAACATTCGCACTTGTATCTAAAAACGCTCTATTACACTGTTTCGTTCACAATTACGATATTTGCATAACCTCACAGTTTTTCACCAACTTATTGCAGTACAGAACGCTGTATCTCGCTAAATGACATTGTTCTTTGAGGTTTCACGATGCTTGCTGCGCTTTAACGAGAATATCACATTATAGCAGTTTCGCACTTGTAACGCTACAACACGCAGTATCTAGCTTGTTCATGCCGTTTTGTGTGCTTTCACAATATTTCACCTATCGCAGTTTAATACTCGCAATAAAACAACACTATCTCGTTAGATGACGTCGTTTTTGGTAGTTTCACGACGCTACCTAGCTTAAACTAACCTAACCTAACCTAACCTTCGCACTTCTATTGTTATAAAACGTTTTACTCGCAACTTTAAAATGCTCTCTACAACATTACGACAGTTTCATGCGCTTTCACAATAGATATCGCAGTTCCCGACTTGTAATGGTGAAAAACACTGCATCTCACTTAGTGACATTGTTTCATGCGGTTTTACGACGGTTCATATCTTAACCTAACCTAACGTTCGCACTTGTATCTCAAAACGCTCTATTACACTGTTTCGTTCACAGTTACGATATTTGCATGGCCTCACAGTTTTTCACCAACTTATTACAGTACAGAACGCTGTCTCTCGCTAAATGACATCATTCTTTAAGGTTTCACGATGCTTGCATGCGCTTTAACGAGAATATCACATTATAGCAGTTTCGCACTTGTAACGGTACAACACGCAGTATCTGGCTTGTTCAAGCCGTTTTGTGTACTTTCACAACATTTCACCTATTGCAGTTTCGTACATGCAATAAAACAACACTATTTCGTTAGATGACGTCCTTTTTGGTGGTCTCACGACGCTACATAGCTTAAACTAACATAACTCAACCTAATATAACCTTCGCAGTTCTATCGTTAGAAAACGTTTTACTCGCTACTTTACAATGCTCTCTACAACATTACGACGGTTTCATGCGCTTTCACATTAGATATCGTAGTTCCCGACTTGTAATGTTGAAAAACACTACATCTCACTAAGTGACATTGTTTAATGCGGTATTACGACGGTTCATATGTTAACCTAACCTAACATTCGCGCTTGTATCTCAAAACGCTCTATTACACTGTTTCGTTCACAGTTACGATATTTGCATGACCTCACAGTTTTTCACCAACTTATTACAGTACAGAACGCTGTCTCTCGCTAAATGACATCATTCTTTAAGGTTTCACGATGCTTGCATGCGCTTTACCGAGAATATCACAACATAGCAGTTTCGCACTTGTAACGGTACAACACGCAGTATTTGGCTTGTTCATGCCGTTTTGTGTGCTTTCACAACATTTTACCTATCGCAGTTTCGTACTCGCAATAAAACAACACTATCTCGTTAGATGACGTCGTTTTTGGTGGTTTCACGATGCTACCTAGCTTAAACTAACATAACTCAACCTAACATAACATTCGCACTTCTATCGTTAGAAAACGTTTTACTCGCTACTTTACATTGCTTTCTACAACATTACGACGGTTTCAAGCGCTTTCACATTAGATATCGCGGTTCCCAACTTGTAAAGGTGAAAAACACTGCACCTCACTAAGTGACATTGTTTAATGCGGTTTTACGACGGTTCATACTTTAACCTAACGCAACCTAACCTAACCTAACCTAACCTAACCTTACCTAATCTAACCTAACCTAACCTAACCCAACCCAACCCAACCTAACCTAACCTAACCTAACCTAAACTAACCTAACCCAACCTAACCTAACCTAACCTAACCCAACCTAACCCAACCACACCCAACCTAACCTAACCTAAGCTAACCCAACCTAACCTAACCAAACCTAACCTAACCTAACCTAACGTAACCTAACCTAACCTAACCTATTCTAACGTAACCTAACCTTACCTGACCTAACCTAACCTAACGTAACCTAACCTAGCCTAACATAACCTAACGTAACCTAACCTAACCTAACCTAACCTAACGTAACCTAACCTAACCCAACCTAACCCAACCCAACCCAACCCAACAAAACCCAACCCAACCTAACCTAACCTAACCTAACCTAACCTTACCTAACCTAACCAAATTATTCTTACCTAACCTAACCTAACCTAACGTAACCTAACCTAACGTACCCTAACGTAACCTAACCTAACCTAACCCAACCTAACCTAACCTAACCTAACCCAACTCAACCCAACCTAACCTAATCTAACCTAACCTAACCTAACCTAACCAAACCTAACCTAACCTAACCTAACCTAACGACGGTTGCAAGCGCTTTCACATTAGATATCGCAGTTCCGGACTTGTAATGGTGAGAAGCACTGCATCTCACTAAGTGACATTGTTTAAGGCGGTTTTACGACGGTTTATATCTTAACCTTACCTAACATTCGCACTTGTATCTAAAAACGCTCTATTACACTGTTTCGTTCACAATTACGATATTTGCATAACCTCACAGTTTTTCACCAACTTATTGCAGTACAGAATGCTGTATCTCGCTAAATGACATTGTTCTTTGAGGTTTCACGATGCTTGCTGCGCTTTAACGAGAATATCACATTATAGCAGTTTCGCACTTGTAACGCTACAACACGCAGTATCTAGCTTGTTCATGCCGTTTTGTGTGCTTTCACAATATTTCACCTATCGCAGTTTAATACTCGCAATAAAACAACACTATCTCGTTAGATGACGTCGTTTTTGGTAGTTTCACGACGCTACCTAGCTTAAACTAACCTAACCTAACCTAACCTTCGCACTTCTATCGTTATAAAACGTTTTACTCGCAACTTTAAAATGCTCTCTACAACATTACGACAGTTTCATGCGCTTTCACAATAGATATCGCAGTTCCCGACATGTAATGGTGAAAAACACTGCATCTCACTTAGTGACATTGTTTCATGCGGTTTTACGACGGTTCATATCTTAACCTAACCTAACGTTCGCACTTGTATCTAAAAACGCTCTATTACACTGTTTCGTTCACATTTAAGATATTTGCATGACCTCACAGTTTTTCTCCAACGTATTACAGTACAGAACGCTGTATATCGCTAAATGACATCATTCTTTAAGGTTTCACGATGCTTGCATGCGCTTTAACGAGAATATCACATTATAGCAGTTTCGCACTTGTAACGGTACAACACGCAGTATCTGGCTTGTTCAAGCCGTTTTGTGTACTTTCACAACATTTCACCTTTTGCAGTTTCGTACATGCAATAAAACAACACTATTTCGTTAGATGACGTCCTTTTTGGTGGTCTCACGACGCTACATAGCTTAAACTAACATAACTCAACCTAATATAACCTTCGCAGTTCTATCGTTAGAAAACGTTTTACTCGCTACTTTACAATGCTCTCTACAACATTACGACGGTTTCATGCGCTTTCACATTAGATATCGTAGTTCCCGACTTGTAATGTTGAAAAACACTACATCTCACTAAGTGACATTGTTTAATGCGGTATTACGACGGTTCATATGTTAACCTAACCTAACATTCGCGCTTGTATCTCAAAACGCTCTATTACACTGTTTCGTTCACAGTTATGATATTTGCATGACCTCACAGTTTTTCACCAACTTATTACAGTACAGAACGCTGTCTCTCGCTAAATGACATCATTCTTTAAGGTTTCACGATGCTTGCATGCGCTTTACCGAGAATATCACAACATAGCAGTTTCGCACTTGTAACGGTACAACACGCAGTATTTGGCTTGTTCATGCCGTTTTGTGTGCTTTCACAACATTTTACCTATCGCAGTTTCGTACTCGCAATAAAACAACACTATCTCGTTAGATGACGTCGTTTTTGGTGGTTTCACGATGCTACCTAGCTTAAACTAACATAACTCAACCTAACATAACATTCGCACTTCTATCGTTAGAAAACGTTTTACTCGCTACTTTACATTGCTTTCTACAACATTACGACGGTTTCAAGCGCTTTCACATTAGATATCGCGGTTCCCAACTTGTAAAGGTGAAAAACACTGCATCTCACTAAGTGACATTGTTTAATGCGGTTTTACGACGGTTCATACTTTAACCTAACGTAACCTAACCTAACCTAACCTAACCTAACCTTACCTAATCTAACCTAACCTAACCTAACCCAACCCAACCCAACCTAACCTAACCTAACCTAACCTAAACTAACCTAACCCAACCTAACCTAACCTAACCTAACCCAACCTAACCCAACCACACCCAACCTAACCTAACCTAAGCTAACCCAACCTAACCTAACCAAACCTAACCTAACCTAACCTAACGTAACCTAACCTAACCTAACCTATTCTAACGTAACCTAACCTTACCTTACCTAACCTAACCTAACGTAACCTAACCTAACCTAACATAACCTAACGTAACCTAACCTAACCTAACCTAACCTAACGTAACCTAACCTAACCTAACCCAACCTAACCCAACCCACCCCAACCCAACAAAACCCAACCCAACCTAACCTAACCTAACCTAACCTAACCTTACCTAACCTAACCAAATTATTCTTACCTAACCTAACCTAACCTAACGTAACCTAACCTAACGTACCCTAACGTAACCTAACCTAACCTAACCCAACCTAACCTAACCTAACCTAACCTAACCCAACTCAACCCAACCTAACCTAATCTAACCTAACCTAACCTAACCTAACCAAACCTAACCTAACCTAACCTAACCTAACCTAACGACGGTTGCAAGCGCTTTCACATTAGATATCGCAGTTCCCGACTTTTAATGGTGAGAAGCACTGCACCTCACTAAGTGACATTGTTTAAGGCGGTTTTACGACGGTTTATATCTTAACCTTACCTAACATTCGCACTTGTATCTAAAAACGCTCTATTACACTGTTTCGTTCACAATTACGATATTTGCATAACCTCACAGTTTTTCACCAACTTATTGCAGTACAGAATGCTGTATCTCGCTAAATGACATTGTTCTTCGAGGTTTCACGATGCTTGCTGCGCTTTAACGAGAGTATCACATTATAGCAGTTTCGCACTTGTAACGCTACAACACGCAGTATCTAGCTTGTTCATGCCGTTTTGTGTGCTTTCACAATATTTCACCTATCGCAGTTTAATACTCGCAATAAAACAACACTCTCTCGTTAGATGACGTCGTTTTTGGTAGTTTCACGACGCTACCTAGCTTAAACTAACCTAACCTAACCTAACCTTCGCACTTCTATCGTTATAAAACGTTTTACTCGCAACTTTAAAATGCTCTCTACAACATTACGACAGTTTCATGCGCTTTCACAATAGATATCGCAGTTCCCGACTTGTAATGGTGAAAAACACTGCATCTCACTTAGTGACATTGTTTCATGCGGTTTTACGACGGTTCATATCTTAACCTAACCTAACGTTCGCACTTGTATCTAAAAACGCTCTATTACACTGTTTCGTTCACATTTAAGATATTTGCATGACCTCACAGTTTTTCTCCAACGTATTACAGTACAGAACGCTGTATATCGCTAAATGACATCATTCTTTAAGGTTTCACGATGCTTGCATGCGCTTTAACGAGAATATCACAACATAGCAGTTTCGCACTTGTAACGGTACAACACGCAGTATTTGGCTTGTTCATGCCGTTTTGTGTGCTTTCACAACATTTCACCTATTGCAGTTTCGTACATGAAATAAAACAATTATATCTGTTTTTTGGTATATCGGACAGCCCTAATGAGACGTGGGCTCAGTCTGAAGGCCATGTTCGTGATCTACTCTCCCGACACCTTGACATGCACATTTCTGACTCCGAAGTTTCCCGAGCACATAGGTTAGGAAGTTACGCCGCTAAAAAAGCTCGGCCAATTATCGTCAAATTTTCGTCATTTAAGGTTAGAGATGCTATCCTGATGCAGAGACAAAAATTCAAAGGAACTGGTGTATCAGCTAGCGAAGATTTTTGCAAAAGCACGCGAAACTCAAGGAAGAAATTAATGGAATTTGCTAAGGCAGCCGGGCAACCGTATTTGCTACGCGTTAACAAACTGGTCATGAACAAGAAAACTTACGTTTACTGCGCAGAAAGCGACAGCGTTCGCGAAATCAATTCACCCCAAGCTAAGGACAAAGAACCCTCTCTACCTGCACGTGCTGACACTTCTAGCACCTCATAGCTACGCCCGTCTCGTTGCTGCGCAGGAAACGCTTCTTTTTTCTTTTCTAATGTGCGCAGCGTCCTGAATAAACGCGTCGAACTGTCTTCTGCTATTGATTCCTGTTCCGCTGATATTGTTGGTCTGACAGAGACTTGGCTTTCTACAAAAGTAAGAAATGAAGAAATATTGGATTGTGAGAAGCACTACAAATTTTACCGATGCGACCGCGATTACCGGTCTGGTGGGGGTGTTCTGCTGGCGGTTGCCGATAATCTTGCCTCTCATATTATTCCTGTTATGTCTTCACTTGAACTTGTTTGTGTTCGCGTGCTCATTGATTCTCGCGAAATAATATTTTGTATTTGCTATCGATCACCAACTGCATCATCATCCTTTTGCAATGACTTGCATGATGTTGTCAATCAGCTGTTCGTCAGATACCCGAGATCACCTTTGTTCATTCTTGGCGATTTCAACTTTCCCGACATCATGTGGGAAAGAGACCCGGTTACCTTAAAGCACAACTCAGGTGAAAGTAGGGAATTTTTGAATTTTTGTCACGACTTCAACTTTACCCAGCTTGTTGACTTTCCTACTCGCGTTACTCCCACTTCCGCTAGCGTATTAGATCTAGTACTTACCAGTACACCTGACCTAGCTTCACCCTTCACTCATCTACCGGGAATTAGCGACCATTGCATAATCCACTTCACAATAAAAGCACGGGTTTCCATCAAGAAAAGAACAAAAATTATCCAAGACTATAGCAAAGCGGACTTTCATGGAATGAATACAGAGTTACAATCTTTTGTTGACCTATTCTTTGCTGGTTTTGAGCAGCGATCTATTGAACAGAACTGGCTAGACTATAAGAACAAACTGCTAGCCCTAATTGACCGATTTGTACCTAAGAGAAAAGTTTCATCGAATCCTCGTTCTCCGTGGTTCAATAACACGTTGAAACGCATGCGCAATAAAAAGAAGCGGCTATTCAGACGCGCCAAATCAACAGCCAGAACAGACCATTGGTCTTTTTATCAGACATTTAACAGAGAATTCTGTACTGCGCTTTCGAAAGCCAAAAAAGTATTTTTCGATGAAACTCTTCCTTCGCTGCTGCGCTCTAATCCACGTAAGTTTTGGAGCATCATTAGCGGAACTACAACGCGACATATCCAATTAATACAGTCTGATGTCCCAGTCGCTCTTAGCGAGTGCTGCAACGTTCTGAGTAATGTATTTGCTGCACACTTTCAGAACAGCATCCCAACTATATTTCCACAGTTAACAAGCACCGATTTCTTGCCAATGGACCCTATTATCATTGATGCAGTTGGTGTCGAAAAACTTGTTGGAAACTTGACAGTGTCATCATCAGCTGGTCCAGATTGCATTTCGTCAAAAATGTTGAAGTGTACTCAAGTCTATTCTTCTTTAATATTGTCAAAACTTTTTGAACAGTCATTACAGACGTCCACACTGCCATCTGACTGGAAGACTGGGAAGGTGGTCCCTGTGCATAAATCTGGTGATGTACATTCCCCCAATAACTACCGTCCCATATCGTTAACATCCATTCCAGTGAAAATCTTAGAGCATGTCATTTACTCGCACCTCATTGAATTCCTTGAATCTAATTCCTTCTTTAGCATTTATCAGCATGGCTTCCGTAAGACAGTTTCATGCGAAACACAGTTGCTGTGTTTTACTAACGACTTGTTTATTAACGCAGATCTTGAATTTGATACTGACTGCATATACTTAGATTTCGCTAAAGCATTTGACTCCGTTTCACACGCACTAATCATTTTCAAACTTACTCAGCTTAACATCGACCCCAATGTACTTACATGGATTAAAGAATTCCTCTCTAACCGCAGCCAGTACGTGACAGCTAATAATTTTTGTTCACCTAATTCCGCAGTATCATCTGGTGTACCGCAAGGGTCCGTTTTAGGGCCACTCCTTTTCTTAATTTACATTAATGATCTTCCTTCTTGTGTTTCTTCTTCTACTGTCCGACTCTTTGCAGACGACTGCGTCCTCTACCAGAAAATAACCAGTCATGTCGATCACCTTAACCTTCAACGCGACCTAGATAGCATATTCGCATGGTGTAACACATGGTTCATGACACTTAACATATCTAAATGCAAGAGCATGCAAGTTTCACGTCGCACTACCACCCACTGTCCGCGTACTTATTCCCTCAATAACATTCCATTACCATCTGTTGACAATTACAAATACCTTGGTGTTCACATATCTTCTAATCTTTCCTGGAATAAACACACAGAATATGTGATTAACAACGCTAACCGCATGCTTGGTTATCTGCGCCGTAACTTTTCCTCTGCGCCATCGTCACTCAAGTTAACACTGTATAAAACATTGGTCAGACCAAAATTAGAGTACGCATGCGCCATATGGGACCCAACTCATGCCATTCTCATTCAGTCTCTCGAAACCACTCAGAATCGCGCAGCACGTTTCATTTTATCGAATTATTCACGTCATTCCAGTGTCACATCCATGAAGAGCACCCTAAACTTGCCTGATCTTTCATTGCGCCGCACATTGTCTCGCCTTAACCTTTTTCACAAAATCTATCATTATAACAGCCATTTGAAGGACGCCCTGTTTCATCCACCTCGCTTCATATCACCAAGGATGGATCATCGCTTTAAGGTGGGCCTACCATCCTGTCGCACCAGACTATATAATGATTCATTCGTGCCAAGGACAAGCGCCGCCTGGAACCACCTTCCCGCCTCCATCGCCTGTATAACGGACCAAAAAGACTTCAAGCTCGCCATACATGATGCCCTGTAGAATTTTTCTTTTTTTCCTGTTTTCTGTTTTTTTTTTTTTTTTTTTTTAACTTTTTAACTGCACTTACGATTGTTCAAACCACTCCTTTCTGTAGTGCCTTCGGGCCTTGAAAGTACCTTTAATAAATAAATAAATAAATAAATAAATCTCGTTAGATGACGTCCTTTTTGGTGGTTTCACGACGCTACCTAGCTTAAACTAACATAATTCAACCTAACATAACCTTCGCACTTCTATCGTTAGAAAACGTTTTACTCGCTACTTTACAATGCTCTCTACAACATTACGACGGTTTCATGCGCTTTCACATTAGATATCGCAGTTCCCGACTTGTAATGGTGAAAAACACTGCATCTCACAAAGTGACATTGTTTAATGCGGTTTTACGACGGTTCATATCTTAACCTAACCTAACATTCGCGCTTGTATCTCAAAACGCTCTATTACACTGTTTCGTTCACAGTTACGATATTTGCATGACCTCACAGTTTTTCACCAACTTATTACAGTACAGAACGCTGTCTCTCGCTAAATGACATTGTTCTTTAAGGTTTCACGATGCTTGCATGCGCTTTACCGAGAATATCACAACATAGCAGTTTCGCACTTGTAACGGTACAACACGCAGTATTTGGCTTGTTCATGCCGTTTTGTGTGCTTTCACAACATTTTACCTATCGCAGTTTCGTACTCGCAATAAAACAACACTATCTCGTTAGATGACGTCGTTTTTGGTGGTTTCACGATGCTACCTAGCCTAAACTAACATAACCCAACCTAACATAACCTTCGTACTTCTATCGTTAGAAAACGTTTTACTCGCTACTTTACATTGCTTTCTACAACATTACGACGGTTTCAAGCGCTTTCACATTAGATATCGCAGTTCCCAACTTGTAAAGCTGAAAAACACTGCATCTCACTAAGTGACATTGTTTAATGCGGTTTTACGATAGTTCATACTTTAACCTAACGTAACCTAACCTAACCTAACCTAACCTAACCTTACCTAATCTAACCTAACCTAACCTAACCCAACCCAACCCAACCTAACCTAACCTAACCTAACCTAAACTAACCTAACCCAACCTAACCTAACCTAACCTAACCCAACCTAACCCAACCCAACCCAACCTAACCTAACCTAAGCTAACCTAACCTAACCTAACCAAACCTAACCTAAACTAACCTAACCTAACGTAGCCTAAGCTAACCTAACCTACTATAACGTAACCTAACCTTACCTGACCTAACCTAACCTAACGTAACCTAACATAACCTAACGTAACCTAACCTAACCTAACCTAACGTAACCTAACCTAACCTAACCCAACCTAACCCAACCCAACCTAACCTAACCTAACCTAACCTTACCTAACCTAACCAAATTATTCTTACCTAACCTAACCTAACCTAACGTAACCTAACCTAACGTACCCTAACGTAACCTAACCTAACCTAACCTAACCTAACCCAACCTAACCTAATCTAACCTAACCTAACCTAACTTAACCAAACCTAACCCAACCTAACCTAACCTAACCTAACCTAACCTAACGACGGTTGCAATCGCTTTCACATTAGATATCGCAGTTCCCGACTTGTAATGGTGAGAAACACTGCATCTCACTAAGTGACATTGTTTTGGCGGTTTTACGACGGTTCATATCTTAACCTAACCTAACATTCGCACTTGTATCTAAAAACGCTCTATTACACTGTTTTGTTCACAATTACGATATTTGCATAACCTCACAGTTTTTCACCAAGTTATTGCAGTACAGAACGCTGTATCTCGCTAAATAACATTGTTCTTTAAGGTTTCACGACGCTTGCATGCGCTTTAACGAGAATATCACAACATAGCAGTTTCGCACTTGTAACGGTACAACACGCAGTATTTGGCTTGTTCATGCCGTTTTGTGTGCTTTCCCAATATTTCACCTATCGCAGTTTTGTACTCGCAATAAAACATCACTATCTCGTTAGATGACATCGTTTTTGGTGGTTTCACGACGCTACCTAGCTCAAACTAACCTAACCTTCGCACTTCTATCGTTAGAAAACGTTTTATTCGCTACTTTACAATGTTTTCTACAAGATTACGACGGTTTCATGCGCTTTCACATTAGATATCGCAGTTCCCGACTTGTAATGGTGGAAAACACAGCATCTCACTAAGTGACATTGTTTAATGCGGATTTAGCGCGGTTCATAACTTAACCTAACCTAACCTAACCTAACCTAACCTTACCTAACCCAACCTAACCTAACCTAACCTAACCAAACCTTACCTAACATACCCTAACCTAACCTAACCTAACCAAACCTAACCTAACCTAACCTAACGTAACCTAACCTAACCTAACCTAACCTAACATAACCTAACGACGTTTGCAAGCGCTTTCACATTAGATATCGCAGTTCCCGACTTGTAATGGTGAAAAACACTGCATCTCACTAAGTGACATTGTTTAATGTGGTTTTACGACGGTTCATATCTTAACGTAACCTAACATTCGCACTTATATCTAAAAACGCTCTATTACACTGTTTTGTTCACAATTACGATATTTGCATAACCTCACAGTTTTTCACCAACTTATTGCAGTACAGAACGCTGTATCTCGCTAAATGACATTGTTCTTTAAGGTTTCACGATGCTTGCATGCGCTTTAACGAGAATGTCACAATATAGCAGTTTCGCACTTGTAACGGTAGAACACGCAGTATTTGGCTTGTTCATGCCGTTTTGTGTGCTTTCACAACAATTCTCCTATCGCAGTTTAATACTCGCAATAAAACAACACTATCTCGTTAGATGACGTCGTTTTTGGTAGTTTCACGACGCTACCTAGCTTAAACTAACCTAACCTAACCTAACATTCGCACTTCTATCGTTAGAAAACGTTTTACTCGCAACTTTACAACGTTTTCTACAAGATTACGACGGTTTCATGCGCTTTCACATTAGATATCATAGTTCCCGACTTGTAATGTTGAAAAACACTACATCTCACTAAGTGACATTGTTTAATGCGGTTTTACGACGATTCATACCTTAACCTAACGTAACCTAACCTAACCTAACCTTACCTAACCTAACCAAACCTAACCTAACCCAACCCAACCTAACCTAACCTAACCTAACCTAACCTAACCCAACCCAACCCAACCTAAGCTAACCTAACCTAACCTAAACTAACCTAACCCAACCTAACCTAATCTAACCTAACCCAACTCAACCCAACCTAACCTAATCTAACCTAACCTAACCTAACCTAACCAAACCTAACCTAACCTAACCTAACGTAACCTAACGACGGTTGCAAGCGCTTTCACATTAAATATCGCAGTTCCCGACTTGTAATGGTGAAAAACACTACATCTTACTAAGTGACAGTGTTTAATGCGGTTTTACGACAGTTGATATCTCAACCTAACCTAACGTTCGCACTTGTATCTAAATACGCTCAATTACACTGTTTCGTTCACAATTACGATATTTGCTTGACCTCACAGTTTCTCACCAACTTATTACAGTACAGAACGCTGTATCTCGCTAAATGACATCGTTCTTTAAAGTTTCACGATACTTGCATGCGCTTTAACGAGAATATCACAATAAAGCAGTTTCGCACTTGTAACGGCACAAGACGCAGTATCTGGCTAGTTCATGCCTTTTTGTGTGCTTTCCCAATATTTCACCTATCGCAGTTTTGTACTCGCAATAAAACATCACTATCTCGTTAGATGACATCGTTTTTGGTGGTTTCACGACGCTACCTAGCTCAAACTAACCTAACCTTCGCACTTCTATCGTTAGAAAACGTTTTATTCGCTACTTTACAATGTTTTCTACAAGATTACGACGGTTTCCTGCGCTTTCACATTAGATATCACAGTTCCCGACTTGTAATGGTGAAAAACACAGCATCTCACTAAGTGACATTGTTTAATGCGGATTTAGCGCGGTTCATATCTTAACCTAACCTAACCTAACCTAACCTAACCTTACCTAACCCAACCTAACCTAACCTAACCTAACCAAACCTTACGTAACATACCCTAACCTAACCTAACCTAACCTAACCAAACCTAACCTAACCTAACCTAACGTAACCTAACCTAACCTAACCTAACCTAACCTAATATAACCTAACGACGTTTGCAAGCGCTTTCACATTAGATATCGCAGTTCCCGACTTGTAATGGTGAAAAACACTGCATCTCACTAAGTGACATTGTTTAATGTGGTTTTACGACGGTTCATATCTTAACCTAACGTAACCTAACCTAACCTAACCTAACCCAACCTAACCTAACCTAACCTAACCTAAACTAACCTAACCCAACCTAACCTAACCTAACCTAACCCAACTCAACCCAACCTAACCTAATCTAACCTAACCTAACCTAACCTAACCTAACCAAACCTAAACTAACCTAACCTAACCTAACCTAACGACGGTTGCAAGCGCTTTCACATTAGATATCGCAGTTCCGGACTTGTAATGGTGAAAAACACTGCATCTCACTAAGTGACATTGTTTAATGTGGTTTTACGACGGTTCATATCTTAACCTAACCTAACATTCGCACTTGTATCTAAAAACGCTCTATTACACTGTTTTGTTCACAATTACGATATTTGCATAAACTCACAGTTTTTCACCAACTTATTGCAGTACAGAACGCTGTATCTCGCTAAATGACATTGTTCTTTAAGGTTTCACGATGCTTGCATGCGCTTTACCGAGAATATCACAACATAGCAGTTTCGCACTTGTAACGGTACAACACGCAGTATTTGGCTTCTTCATGCCGTTTTGTGTGCTTTCACAACATTTTACCTATCGCAGTTTCGTACTCGCAATAAAACAACACTATCTCGTTAGATGACGTCGTTTTTGGTGGTTTCACGATGCTACCTAGCTTAAACTAACATAACTCAACGTAACATAACCTTCGCACTTCTATCGTTAGAAAACGTTTTACTCGCTACTTTACATTGCTTTCTACAACATTACGACGGTTTCAAGCGCTTTCACATTAGATATCGCAGTTCCCAACTTGTAAAGGTGAAAAACACTACATCTCACTAAGTGACATTGTTTAATGCGGTTTTACGACGGTTGATATCTCAACCTAACCTAACATTCGCACTTGTATCTAAAAACGCTCTATTACACTGTTTTGTTCACAATTACGATATTTGCATAACCTCACAGTTTTTCACCAACTTATTGCAGTACAGAACGCTGTATCTCGCTAAATGACATTGTTCTTTAAGGTTTCACGATGCTTGCATGCGCTTTACCGAGAATATCACAACATAGCAGTTTCGCACTTGTAACGGTACAACACGCAGTATTTGGCTTGTTCATGCCGTTTTGTGTGCTTTCACAACATTTTACCTATCGCAGTTTCGTACTCGCAATAAAACAACACTATCTCTTTAGATGACGTCGTTTTTGGTGGTTTCACGATGCTACCTAGCTTAAACTAACATAACTCAACCTAACATAACCTTCGCACTTCTATCGTTAGAAAACGTTTTACTCGCTACTTTACATTGCTTTCTACAACATTACGACGGTTTCAAGCGCTTTCACATTAGATATCGCAGTTCCCAACTTGTAAAGGTGAAAAACACTGCATCTCACTAAGTGACATTGTTTAATGCGGTTTTACGACGGTTCATACTTCAACCTAACGTGACCTAACCTAACCTAACCTAACCTAACCTTACCTAATCTAACGTAACCTAACCTAACCCAACCCAACCCAACCTAACCTAACCTAACCTAACCTTACCTAACCTAACCAAATTATTCTTACCTAACCTAACGTAACCTAACGTAACCTAACCTAACGTACCCTAACGTAACCTAACCTAACCTAACCTAACCTAACATAACCTAACCCAACCTAACCTAACCTAACCTAACCTACCCCAACTCAATCCAACCTAACCTAATCTAACCTAACCTAACCTAACCTAACCAAACCTAACCTAACCTAACCTAACCTAACCTAACGACGGTTGCAAGCGCTTTCACATTAGATATCGCAGTTCCCGACTTGTAATTGTGAGAAACACTGCATCTCACTAAGTCACAATGTTTTGGCGGTTTTACGACGGTTCATATCTTAACCTAACCTAACATTCGCACTTGTATCTAAAAACGCTCTATTACACTGTTTCGTTCACAATTACGATATTTGCATAACCTCACAGTTTTTCACCAACTTATTGCAGTACAGAACGCTGTATCTCGCTAAATGACATCGTTCTTTAAGGTTTCACGATACTTGCATGCGCTTTAACGAGAATATCACAATAAAGCAGTTTCGCACTTGTAACGGCACAAGACGCAGTATCTGGCTAGTTCATGCCATTTTGTGTGCTTTCCCAATATTTCACCTATCGCAGTTTTGTACTCGCAATAAAACATCACTATCTCGTTAGATGACATCGTTTTTGGTGGTTTCACGACGCTACCTAGCTCAAACTAACCTAACCTTCGCACTTCTATCGTTAGAAAACGTTTTATTCGCTACTTTACAATGTTTTCTACAAGATTACGACGGTTTCATGCGCTTTCACATTAGATACCGCAGTTCCCGACTTGTAATGGTGAAAAACAGAACATCTCATTAAGTGACATTGTTTAATGCGGATTTAGCGCGGTTCATATCTTAACCTATCCTAACCTAACCTAACCTTACCTAACCCAACCTAACCTAACCTAACCTAACCAAACCTTACCTAACATACCCTAACCTAACCTAACCTAACCTAACCAAACCTAACCTAACCTAACCTAACGTAACCTAACCTAACCTAACCTAACCTAACCTAACATAACCTAACGACGTTCGCAAGCGCTTTCAAATTAGATATCGCAGTTCCCGACTTGTAATGGTGAAAAACACTGCATCTCACTAAGTGACATTGTTTAATGTGGTTTTACGACGGTGCATATCTTAACCTAACCTAACATTCGCACTTGTATCTAAAAACGCTCTATTACACTGTTTTGTTCACAATTACGATATTTGCATAACCTCACAGTTTTTCACCAACTTATTGCAGTACAGAACGCTGTATCTCGCTAAATTACATTGTTCTTTAAGGTTTCACGATGCTTGCATGCGCTTTAACGAGAATATCACAATATAGCAGTTTCGCACTTGTAACGGTAGAACACGCAGTATTTGGCTTGTTCATGCCGTTTTGTGTGCTTTCACAACATTTCACCTAACGCAGTTTAATACTCGCAATAAAACAACACTATCTCGTTAGATGACGTCGTTTTTGGTAGTTTCACGACGCTACCTAGCTTAAACTAACCTAACCTAACCTAACCTTCGCACTTCTATCGTTAGAAAACGTCTTACTCGCAACTTTACAATGTTTTCTACAAGATTACGACGGTTTCATGCGCTTTCACATTAGATATCGTAGTTCCCGACTTGTAATGTTGAAAAACACTACATCTCACTCAGTGACATTGTTTAATGCGGTTTTACGACGGTTCATACCTTAACCTAACCTAACCTAACCTAACCCAACCCCACCCAACCTAACCTAACCTAACCTAAACTAACCTAACCCAACCTAACCTAACCTAACCTAACCTAACCCAACTCAACCCAACCTAACCTAATCTAACCTAACCTAACCTAACCTAACCAAACCTAACCTAACCTAACCTAACCTAACCTAACCTAACGACGGTTGCAAGCGCTTTCACATTAGATATCGCAGTTCCCTACTTGTAATGGTGAAAAACACTGCATCTCACTAAGTGACATTGTTTAATGTGTTTTTACGACGGTTCATATCTTAACCTAACCTAACATTCGCACTTGTATCTAAAAACGCTCTATTACACTGTTTTGTTCACAATTACGATATTTGCATAACCTCACAGTTTTTCACCAACTTATTGCAGTACATAACGCTGTATCTCGCTAAATGACATTGTTCTTTAAGGTTTCACGATGCTTGCATGCGCTTTAACGAGAATATCACAATATAGCAGTTTCGCACTTGTAACGGTAGAACACGCAGTATTTGGCTTGTTCATGCCGTTTTGTGTGCTTTCACAACATTTCACCTATCGCAGTTTAATACTCGCAATAAAACAACACTATCTCGTTAGATGACGTCGTTTTTGGTAGTTTCACGACGCTACCTAGCTTAAACGAACCTAACCTAACCTAACCTTCGCACTTCTATCGTTAGAAAACGTTTTACTCGCAACTTTACAATGTTTTCTACAAGATTACGACGGTTTCATGCGCTTTCACATTAGATATCGTAGTTCCCGACTTGTAATGTTGAAAAACACTACATCTCACTAAGTGACTTTGTTTAATGCGGTTTTACGACTGTTCATGCCTTAACCTAACGTAACCTAACCTAACCTAACCTAACCCAACCCAACCCAACCTAACCTAACCTAACCTAACCTAAACTAACCTAACCCAACCTAACCTAACCTAACCTAACCCAACTCAACCCAACCTAACCTAACCAAACCTTACCTAACATAACCTAACCTGACCTAACCTAACCAAACCTAACCTAACCTAACCTAACCTAACCTAACCTAACGACGTTTGCAAGCGCTTTCACTTTAGATATCGCAGTTCCCGACTTGTAATGGTGAAAAACACTGCATCTCACTAATTGACATTGTTTAATGCGGTTTTACGACGGTTCATATCTTAACCTAACCTAACATTCGTACTTGTATTGAAAAACGCTCTATTACACTGTTTCGTTCACAATTACGATATTTGCATAACCTCACAGTTTTTCACCAACTTATTGCAGTACAGAACGCTGTATCTCGCTAAATGACATCGTTCATTAAGCTTTCACGATGCTTGCATGCGCTTTAACGAGAATATCACATTATAGCAGTTTCGCACTTGTAACGGTACAACACGCAGTATCTGGCTTGTTCAAGCCGTTTTGTGTACTTTCACAACATTTCACCTATTGCAGTTTCGTACATGCAATAAAACAACACTATCTCGTTAGATGACGTCCTTTTTGGTGGTCTCACGACGCTACATAGCTTAAACTAACATAACTCAAGCTAACCTTAACACTTCTATCGTTAGAAAACGTTTTACTCGCAACTTTACAATGTTTCTACAAAATTACGACGGTTTCATGCGCTTTCACATTAGATATCGTAGTTCCCGACTTGTAATGTTGAAAAACACTACATCTCACTAAGTGACATTGTTTAATGCGGTTTTACGACGGTTGATATCTCAACCTAACCTAACATTCGCACTTGTATCTAAATACGCTCAATTACACTGTTTCGTTCACAATTACGATATTTGCATGACCTCACAGTTTTTCACCAACTTATTACAGTACAGAACGCTGTATCTCGCTAAATGACTTTGTTCTTTAAGGTTTCACGATGCTTGCATGCGCTTTAACGAGAATATCACAATATAGCAGTTTCGCACTTGTAACGGTAGAACACGCAGTATTTGGCTTGTTCACTCCGTTTTGTGTGCTTTCACAACACTTCACCTATCGTTGAAAAACACTACATCTCACTAAGTGACATTGTTTAATGCGGTATTACGACGGTTCATATCTTAACCTAACCTAACATTCGCACTTGTATTAAAAAACGCTCTATTACAATGTTTCGTTCACAATTAGGATATTTGCATAACCTCACAGTTTTTCACCAACTTATTGCAGTACAGAACGCTGTATCTCGCTAAATGACATTGTTCTTTAAGGTTTCACGATGCTTGCATGTGCTTTAACGAGAATATCACAATATAGCAGTTTCGCACTTGTAACGGTAGAACACGCAGTATTTGGCTTGTTCATGCCGTTTTGTGTGCTTTCACAACAATTCACCTATCGCAGTTTAATACTCGCAATAAAACAACACTATCTCGTTAGATGACGTCGTTTTTGGTGGTTTCAAAATGCTACCTAGCTTAAACTAACATAACTCCACGTAACATAACCTTCGCACTTCTATCGTTAGAAAACGTTTTACTCGCTACTTTACATTGCTTTCTACAACATTACGACGGTTTCAAGCGCTTTCACATTAGATATCGCAGTTCCCAACTTGTAAAGGTGAAAAACACTACATCTCACTAAGTGACATTGTTTAATGCGGTTTTACGACGGTTGATATCTCAACCTAACCTAACATTCGCACTTGTATCTAAAAACGCTCTATTACACTGTTTTGTTCACAATTACGATATTTGCATAACCTCACAGTTTTTCACCAACCTATTGCAGTACAGAACGCTGTACTCGCTAAATGACATTGTTCTTTAAGGTTTCACGATGCTTGCATGCGCTTTACCGAGAATATCACAACATAGCAGTTTCGCACTTGTAACGGTACAACACGCAGTATTTGGCTTGTTCATGCCGTTTTGTGTGCTTTCACAACATTTTACCTATCGCAGTTTCGTACTCGCAATAAAACAACACTATCTCTTTAGATGACGTCGTTTTTGGTGGTTTCACGATGCTACCTAGCTTAAACTAACATAACTCAACCTAACATAACCTTCGCACTTCTATCGTTAGAAAACGTTTTACTCGCTACTTTACATTGCTTTCTACAACATTACAACGGTTTTAAGCGCTTTCACATTAGATATCGCAGTTCCCAACTTGTAAAGGTGAAAAACACTGCATCTCACTAAGTGACATTGTTTAATGCGGTTTTACGAAGGTTCATACTTCAACCTAACGTAACCTAACCTAACCTAACCTAACCTTACCTAATCTAACCTAACCTAACCTAACCCAACCCAACCCAACCTAACCTAACCTAACCTAACCTTACCTAACCTAACCAAATTATTCTTACCTAACCTAACCTAACCTAACGTAACCTAACCTAACGTACCCTAACGTAACCTAACCTAACCTAACCTAACCTAACATAACCTAACCCAACCTAACCTAACCTAACCTAACCTACCCCAACTCAATCCAACCTAACCTAATCTAACCTAACCTAACCTAACCTAACCAAACCTAACCTAACCTAACCTAACCTAACCTAACGACGGTTGCAAGCGCTTTCACATTAGATATCGCAGTTCCCGACTTGTAATTGTGAGAAACACTGCATCTCACTAAGTGACATTGTTTTGGCGGTTTTACGACGGTTCATATCTTAACCTAACCTAACATTCGCACTTGTATCTAAAAACGCTCTATTACACTGTTTCGTTCACAATTACGATATTTGCATAACCTCACAGTTTTTCACCAACCTATTGCAGTACAGAACGCTGTATCTCGCTAAATGACATCGTTCTTTAAGGTTTCACGATACTTGCATGCGCTTTAACGAGAATATCACAATAAAGCAGTTTCGCACTTGTAACGGCACAAGACGCAGTATCTGGCTAGTTCATGCCATTTTGTGTGCTTTCCCAATATTTCACCTATCGCAGTTCTGTACTCGCAATAAAACATCACTATCTCGTTAGATGACATCGTTTTTGGTGGTTTCACGACGCTACCTAGCTCAAACTAACCTAACCTTCGCACTTCTATCGTTAGAAAACGTTTTATTCGCTACTTTACAATGTTTTCTACAAGATTACGACGGTTTCATGCGCTTTCACATTAGATATCGCAGTTCCCGACTTGTAATGGTGAAAAACAGAGCATCTCATTAAGTGACATTGTTTAATGCGGATTTAGCGCGGTTCATATCTTAACCTAACCTAACCTAACCTTACCTAACCCAACCTAACCTAACCTAACCTAACCAAACCTTACCTAACATACCCTAACCTAACCTAACCTAACCTAACCAAACCTAACCTAACCTAACCTAACGTAACCTAACCTAACCTAACCTAACCTAACCTAACCTAACATAACCTAACGACGTTTGCAAGCGCTTTCAAATTAGATATAGCAGTTCCCGACTTGTAATGGTGAAAAACACTGCATCTCACTAAGTGACATTGTTTAATGTGGTTTTACGACGGTGCATATCTTAACCTAACCTAACATTCGCACTTGTATCTAAAAACACTCTATTACACTGTTTTGTTCACAATTACGATATTTGCATAACCTCACAGTTTTTCACCAACTTATTGCAGTACAGAACGCTGTATCTCGCTAAATGACATTGTTCTTTAAGGTTTCACGATGCTTGCATGCGCTTTAACGAGAATATCACAATATAGCAGTTTCGCACTTGTAACGGTAGAACACGCAGTATTTGGCTTGTTCATGCCGTTTTGTGTGCTTTCACAACATTTCACCTCTCGCAGTTTAATACTCGCAATAAAACAACACTATCTCGTTAGATGACGTCGTTTTTGGTAGTTTCACGACGCTACCTAGCTTAAACTAACCTAACCTAACCTAACCTTCGCACTTCTATCGTTAGAAAACGTCTTACTCGCAACTTTACAATGTTTTCTACAAGATTACGACGGTTTCATGCGCTTTACCATTAGATATCGTAGTTCCCGACTTGTAATGTTGAAAAACACTACATCTCACTCAGTGACATTGTTTAATGCGGTTTTACGACGGTTCATACCTTAACCTAACCTAACCTAACCTAACCCAACCCCACTCAACCTAACCTAACCTAACCTAAACTAACCTAACCCAACCTAACCTAACCTAACCTAACCTAACCCAACTCAACCCAACCTAACCTAATCTAACCTAACCTAACCTAACCTAACCAAACCTAACCTAACCTAACCTAACCTAACCTAACCTAACGACGGTTGCAAGCGCTTTCACATTAGATATCGCAGTTCCCTACTTGTAATGGTGAAAAACACTGCATCTCACTAAGTGACATTGTTTAATGTGTTTTTACGACGGTTCATATCTTAACCTAACCTAACATTCGCACTTGTATCTAAAAACGCTCTATTACACTGTTTTGTTCACAATTACGATATTTGCATAACCTCACAGTTTTTCACCAACTTATTGCAGTACAGAACGCTGTATCTCGCTAAATGACATTGTTCTTTAAGGTTTCACGATGCTTGCATGCGCTTTAACGAGAATATCACAATATAGCAGTTTCGCACTTGTAACGGTAGAACACGCAGTATTTGGCTTGTTCATGCCGTTTTGTGTGCTTTCACAACATTTCACCTATCGCAGTTTAATACTCGCAATAAAACAACACTATCTCGTTAGATGACGTCGTTTTTGGTAGTTTCACGACGCTACCTAGCTTAAACGAACCTAACCTAACCTAACCTTCGCACTTCTATCGTTAGAAAACGTTTTACTCGCAACTTTACAATGTTTCTACAAAATTACGACGGTTTCATGCGCTTTCACATTAGATATTGTAGTTCCCGACTTGTAATGTTGAAAAACACTACATCTCACTAAGTGACATTGTTTAATGCGGTTTTACGACGGTTGATATCTCAACCTAACCTAACATTCGCACTTGTATCTAAATACGCTCAATTACACTGTTTCGTTCACAATTACGATATTTGCATGACCTCACAGTTTTTCACCAACTTATTACAGTACAGAACGCTGTATCTCGCTAAATGACTTTGTTCTTTAAGGTTTCACGATGCTTGCATGCGCTTTAACGAGAATATCACAATATAGCAGTTTCGCACTTGTAACGGTAGAACACGCAGTATTTGGCTTGTTCACTCCGTTTTGTGTGCTTTCACAACACTTCACCTATCGTTGAAAAACACTACATCTCACTAAGTGACATTGTTTAATGCGGTATTACGACGGTTCTTATGTTAACCTAACCTAACATTCGCGCTTGTACCTCAAAACGCTCTATTACACTGTTTCGTTCACAGTTACGATATTTGCATGACCTCACAGTTTTTCACCAACTTATTACAGTACAGAACGCTGTCTCTCGCTAAATGACATCATTCTTTAAGGTTTCACGATGCTTGCATGCGCTTTACCGAGAATATCACAACATAGCAGTTTTGCACTTGTAACGGTACAACACGCAGTATTTGGCTTGTTCATGCCGTTTTGTGTGCTTTCACAACATTTTACCTATCGCAGTTTCGTACTCGCAATAAAACAACACTATCTCGTTAGATGACGTCGTTTTTGGTGGTTTCACGATGCTACCTAGCTTAAACTAACATAACTCAACCTAACATAACATTCGCACTTCTATCGTTAGAAAACGTTTTACTCGCTACTTTACATTGCTTTCTACAACATTACGACGGTTTCAAGCGCTTTCACTTTAGATATCGCGGTTCCCAACTTGTAAAGGTGAAAAACACTGCATCTCACTAAGTGACATTGTTTAATGCGGTTTTACGACGGTTCATACTTTAACCTAACGTAACCTAACCTAACCTAACCTAACCTAACCTTACCTAATCTAACCTAACCTAACCTAACCCAACCCAACCCAACCTAACCTAACCTAACCTAACCTAAATTAACCTAACCCAACGTAACCTAACCTAACCTAACCCAACCTAACCCAACCACACCCAACCTAACCTAACCTAAGCTAACCCAACCTAACCTAACCAAGCCTAACCTAACCTAACCTAACGTAACCTAACCTAACCTAACCTATTCTAACGTAACCTAACCTTACCTGACCTAACCTAACCTAACGTAACCTAACCTAACCTAACATAACCTAACGTAACCTAACCTAACCTAACCTAACCTAACGTAACCTAACCTAACCTAACCCAACCTAACCCAACCCAACCCAACCCAACAAAACCCAACCCAACCTAACCTAACCTAACCTAACCTAACCTAACCTTACCTAACCTAACCAAATTATTCTTACCTAACCTAACCTAACCTAACGTAACCTAACCTAACGTACCCTAACGTAACCTAACCTAACCTAACCCAACCTAACCTAACCTAACCTAACCCAACTCAACCCAACCTAACCTAATCTAACCTAACCTAACCTAACCTTACCAAACCTAACCTAACCTAACCTAACCTAACGACGGTTGCAAGCGCTTTCACATTAGATATCGCAGTTCCCGACTTGTAATGGTGAGAAGCACTGCATCTCACTAAGTGACATTGTTTAAGGCGGTTTTACGACGGTTTATATCTTAACCTTACCTAACATTCGCACTTGTATCTAAAAACGCTCTATTACACTGTTTCGTTCACAATTACGATATTTGCATAACCTCACAGTTTTTCACCAACTTATTGCAGTACAGAATGCTGTATCTCGCTAAACGACATTGTTCTTTGAGGTTTCACGATGCTTGCTGCGCTTTAACGAGAATATCACATTATAGCAGTTTCGCACTTGTAACGCTACAACACGCAGTATCTAGCTTGTTCATGCCGTTTTGTGTGCTTTCACAATATTTCACCTATCGCAGTTTAATACTCGCAATAAAACAACACTATCTCGTTAGATGACGTCGTTTTTGGTAGTTTCACGACGCTACCTAGCTTAAACTAACCTAACCTAACCTAACCTTCGCACTTCTATCGTTGTAAAACGTTTTACTCGCAACTTTAAAATGCTCTCTACAACATTACGACAGTTTCATGCGCTTTCACAATAGATATCGCAGTTCCCGACATGTAATGGTGAAAAACACTGCATCTCACTTAGTGACATTGTTTCATGCGGTTTTACGACGGTTCATATCTTAACCTAACCTAACGTTCGCACTTGTATCTAAAAACGCTCTATTACACTGTTTCGTTCACATTTAAGATATTTGCATGACCTCACAGTTTTTCTCCAACGTATTACAACACAGAACGCTGTATATCGCTAAATGACATCATTCTTTAAGGTTTCACGATGCTTGCATGCGCTTTAACGAGAATATCACATTATAGCAGTTTCGCACTTGTAACGGTACAACACGCAGTATCTGGCTTGTTCAAGCCGTTTTGTGTACTTTCACAACATTTCACCTATTGCAGTTTCGTACATGCAATAAAACAACACTATTTCGTTAGATGACGTCCTTTTTGGTGGTCTCACGACGCTACATAGCTTAAACTAACATAACTCAACCTAATATAACCTTCGCAGTTCTATCGTTAGAAAACGTTTTACTCGCTACTTTACAATGCTCTCTACAACATTACGACGGTTTCATGCGCTTTCACATTAGATATCGTAGTTCCCGACTTGTAATGTTGAAAAACACTACATCTCACTAAGTGACATTGTTTAATGCGGTATTACGACGGTTCATATGTTAACCTAACCTAACATTCGCCCTTGTATCTCAAAACGCTCTATTACACTGTTTCGTTCACAGTTACGATATTTGCATGACCTCACAGTTTTTCACCAACTTATTACAGTACAGAACGCTGTCTCTCGCTAAATGACATCATTCTTTAAGGTTTCACGATGCTTGCATGCGCTTTACCGAGAATATCACAACATAGCAGTTTCGCACTTGTAACAGTACAACACGCAGTATTTGGCTTGTTCATGCCGTTTTGTGTGCTTTCACAACATTTTACCTATCGCTGTTTCGTACTCGCAATAAAACAACACTATCTCGTTAGATGACGTCGTTTTTGGTGGTTTCACGATGCTACCTAGCTTAAACTAACATAACTCAACCTAACATAACATTCGCACTTCTATCGTTAGAAAACGTTTTACTCGCTACTTTACATTGCTTTCTACAACATTACGACGATTTCAAGCGCTTTCACATTAGATATCGCGGTTCCCAACTTGTAAAGGTGAAAAACACTGCATCTCACTAAGTGACATTGTTTAATGCGGTTTTACGACGGTTCATACTTTAACCTAACGTAACCTAACCTAACCTAACCTAACCTAACCTTACCTAATCTAACCTAACCTAACCTAACCCAACCCAACCCAACCTAACCTAACCTAACCTAACCTAAACTAACCTAACCCAACCTAACCTAACCTAACCTAACCCAACCTAACCCAACCACACCCAACCTAACCTAACCTAAGCTAACCCAACCTAACCTAACCAAACCTAACCTAACCTAACCTAACGTAACCTAACCTAACCTAACCTATTCTAACGTAACCTAACCTTACCTGACCTAACCTAACCTAACGTAACCTAACCTAACCTAACATAACCTAACGTAACCTAACCTAACCTAACCTAACCTAACGTAACCTAACCTAACCTAACCCAACCTAACCCAACCCAACCCAACAAAACCCAACCCAACCTAACCTAACCTAACCTAACCTAACCTTACCTAACCTAACCAAATTATTCTTACCTAACCTAACCTAACCTAACGTAACCTAACCTAACGTACCCTAACGTAACCTAACCTAACCTAACCCAACCTAACCTAACCTAACCTAACCCAACTCAACCCAACCTAACCTAATCTAACCTAACCTAACCTAACCTAACCAAACCTAACCTAACCTAACCTAACCTAACCTAACCTAACCTAACCTAACGACGGTTGCAAGCGCTTTCACATTAGATATCGCAGTTCCCGACTTTTAATGGTGAGAAGCACTGCATCTCACTAAGTGACATTGTTTAAGGCGGTTTTACGACGGTTTATATCTTAACCTTACCTAACATTCGCACTTGTATCTAAAAACGCTCTATTACACTGTTTCGTTCACAATTACGATATTTGCATAACCTCACAGTTTTTCACCAACTTATTGCAGTACAGAATGCTGTATCTCGCTAAATGACATTGTTCTTCGAGGTTTCACGATGCTTGCTGCGCTTTAACGAGAGTATCACATTATAGCAGTTTCGCACTTGTAACGCTACAACACGCAGTATCTAGCTTGTTCATGCCGTTTTGTGTGCTTTCACAATATTTCACCTATCGCAGTTTAATACTCGCAATAAAACAACACTCTCTCGTTAGATGACGTCGTTTTTGGTAGTTTCACGACGCTACCTAGCTTAAACTAACCTAACCTAACCTAACCTTCGCACTTCTATCGTTATAAAACGTTTTACTCGCTACTTTACAATGCTCTCTTAACATTACGACGGTTTCATGCGCTTTCACATTAGATATCTCAGTTTCTGACTTGTAATGGTGAAAAACACTGCATCTCACTTAGTGACATTGTTTCATGCGGTTTTACGACGGTTCATATCTTAACCTAACCTAACGTTCGCACTTGTATCTAAAAACGCTCTATTACACCGTTTCGTTCACATTTAAGATATTTGCATGACCTCACAGTTTTTCTCCAACGTATTACAGTACAGAACGCTGTATATCGCTAAATGACATCATTCTTTAAGGTTTCACGATGCTTGCATGCGCTTTAACGAGAATATCACAACATAGCAGTTTCGCACTTGTAACGGTACAACACGCAGTATTTGGCTTGTTCATGCCGTTTTGTGTGCTTTCACAACATTTCACCTATTGCAGTTTCGTACATGAAATCAAACAATTATATCTCGTTAGATGACGTCCTTTTTGGTGGTTTCACGACGCTACCTAGCTTAAACTAACATAATTCAACCTAACATAACCTTCGCACTTCTATCGTTAGAAAACGTTTTACTCGCTACTTTACAATGCTCTCTACAACATTACGACGGTTTCATGCGCTTTCACATTAGATATCGCAGTTCCCGACTTGTAATGGTGAAAAACACTGCATCTCACAAAGTGACATTGTTTAATGCGGTTTTACGACGGTTCATATCTTAACCTAACCTAACATTCGCGCTTGTATCTCAAAACGCTCTATTACACTGTTTCGTTCACAGTTACGATATTTGCATGACCTCACAGTTTTTCACCAACTTATTACAGTACAGAACGCTGTCTCTCGCTAAATGACATTGTTCTTTAAGGTTTCACGATGCTTGCATGCGCTTTACCCAGAATATCACAACATAGCAGTTTCGCACTTGTAACGGTACAACACGCAGTATTTGGCTTGTTCATGCCGTTTTGTGTGCTTTCACAACATTTTACCTATCGCAGTTTCGTACTCGCAATAAAACAACACTATCTCGTTAGATGACGTCGTTTTTGGTGGTTTCACGATGCTACCTAGCCTAAACTAACATAACCCAACCTAACATAACCTTCGTAATTCTATCGTTAGAAAACGTTTTACTCGCTACTTTACATTGCTTTCTACAACATTACGACGGTTTCAAGCGCTTTCACATTAGATATCGCAGTTCCCAACTTGTAAAGGTGAAAAACACTGCATCTCACTAAGTGACATTGTTTAATGCGGTTTTACGATAGTTCATACTTTAACCTAACGTAACCTAACCTAACCTAACCTAACCTTACCTAATCTAACCTAACCTAACCTAACCCAACCCAACCCAACCTAACCTAACCTAACCTAACCTAAACTAACCTAACCCAACTAACCTAACCTAACCTAACCCAACCTAACCCAACCCAACCCAACCTAACCTAACCTAAGCTAACCTAACCTAACCTAACCAAACCTAACCTAACCTAACCTAACCTAACGTAACCTAACCTAACCTAACCTACTATAACGTAACCTAACCTTACCTGACCTAACCTAACCTAACGTAACCTAACATAACCTAACGTAACCTAACCTAACCTAACCTAACGTAACCTAACCTAACCTAACCCAACCTAACCCAACCCAACCCAACCCAACAAAACCCAACCCAACCTAACCTAACCTAACCTAACCTAACCTTACCTAACCTAACCAAATTATTCTTACCTAACCTAACCTAACCTAACGTAACCTAACCTAACGTACCCTAACGTAACCTAACCTAACCTAACCTAACCTAACCCAACCTAACCTAATCTAACCTAACCTAACCAAACCTAACCCAACCTAACCTAACCTAACCTAACCTAACCTAACGACGGTTGCAATCGCTTTCACATTAGATATCGCAGTTCCCGACTTGTAATGGTGAGAAACACTGCATCTCACTAAGTGACATTGTTTTGGCGGTTTTACGACGGTTCATATCTTAACCTAACCTAACATTCGCACTTGTATCTAAAAACGCTCTATTACACTGTTTCGTTCACAATTACGATATTTGCTTGACCTCACAGTTTTTCTCCAAGTTATTGCAGTACAGAACGCTGTATCTCGCTAAATGACATTGTTCTTTAAGGTTTCACGACGCTTGCATGCGCTTTAACGAGAATATCACAACATAGCAGTTTCGCACTTGTAACGGTACAACACGCAGTATTTGGCTTGTTCATGCCGTTTTGTGTGCTTTCACAACAATTCACCTATCGCAGTATAATACTCGCAATAAAACATCACTATCTCGTTAGATGACATCGTTTTTGGTGGTTTCACGACGCTACCTAGCTCAAACTAACCTAACCTTCGCACTTCTATCGTTAGAAAACGTTTTATTCGCTACTTTACAATGTTTTCTACAAGATTACGACGGTTTCATGCGCTTTCACATTAGATATCGTAGTTCCCGACTTGTAATGTTGAAAAACACTACATATCACTAAGTGACATTGTTTAATGCGGTTTTACGACGGTTGATATCTCAACCTAACCTAACATTCGCACTTGTATCGAAATACGCTCAATTACACTGTTTCGTTCACATTTACGATATTTGCTTGACCTCACAGTTTCTCACCAACTTATTACAGCACAGAACGCTGTATCTCGCTAAATGACATCGTTCTTTAAGGTTTCACGATACTTGCATGCGCTTTAACGAGAATATCACAATAAAGCAGTTTCGCACTTGTAACGGCACAAGACGCAGTATCTGGCTAGTTCATGCCATTTTGTGTGCTTTCACAATATTTCACCTATCGCAGTTTCGTACTCGCAATAAAACAACACTATCTCGTTAGATGGCATCGTTTTTGGTGGTTTCACGACGCTACCTAGCTCAAACTAACATATCCTTTGCACTTCTATCGTTAGAAAACGTTTTACTCGCTACTTTACATTGCTTTCAACAACATTACGACGGTTTCATGCGCTTTCACATTAGATATCGTAGTTCCCGACTTGTAATGTTGAAAAACACTACATCTCACTAAGTGACATTGTTTAATGCGGTTTTACGACGGTTCATACCTTAACCTAACGTAACCTAACCTAACCTAACCTAACCTAACCCAACCCAACCCAACCTAACCTAACCCAACCTAACCTAAACTAACCTAACCCAACCTAACCTAACCTAACCAAACCTAACCCAACTCAACCCAACCTAACCTAATCTAACCTAACCTAACCTAACCTAACCTAACCTAACCAAACCTAACCTAACCTAACCTAACCTAACCTAACCTAACGACGGTTGCAAGCGCTTTCACATTAGATATCGCAGTTCCCGACTTGTAATGGTGAAAAACACTGCATCTCACTAAGTGACAATGTTTAATGTGGTTTTACGACGGTTCATATCTTAACCTAACCTAACATTCGCACTTGTATCTAAAAACGCTCTATTACACTGTTTTGTTCACAATTACGATATTTGCATAACCTCACAGTTTTTCACCAACTTATTGCAGTACAGAACGCTGTATCTCGCTAAATGACATTGTTCCTTAAGGTTTCACGATGCTTGCATGCGCTTTAACGAGAATATCACAATATAGCAGTTTCGCACTTGTAACGGTAGAACACGCAGTATTTGGCTTGTTCGTGCCGTTTTGTGTGCTTTCACAACAATTCACCTATCGCAGTTTAATACTCGCAATAAAACAACACTATCTCGTTAGATGACGTTGTTTTTGGTGGTTTCACGATGCTACCTAGCTTAAACTAACATAACTCAACCTAACATAACCTTCGCACTTCTATCGTTAGAAAACGTTTTACTCGCTACTTTACATTGCTTTCTACAACATTACGACGGTTTCAAGCGCTTTCACATTAGATATCGCAGTTCCCAACTTGTAAAGGTGAAAAACACTGCATCTCACTAAGTGACATTGTTTAATGCGGTTTTACGACGGTTCATACTTTAACCTAACGTAACCTAACCTAACCTAACCTAACCTAACCTTACCTAATCTAACCTAACCTAACCTAACCCAACCCAACCCAACCTAACCTAACCTAACCTAACCTAAACTAACCTAACCCAACCTAACCTAACCTAACCTAACCTATCCTAACCCAACCTAACTCAACCCAACCCAACCTAACCTAACCTAAGCTAAAATAACCTAACCTAACCAAACCTAACCTAACCTAACCTAACCTAACGTAACCTAACCTAACCTAACCTATTCTAACGTAACCTAACCTTACCTGACCTAACCTAACCTAACGTAACCTAACCTAACCTAACATAACCTAACGTAACCCAACCTAACCTAACCTAACCTAACGTAACCTAACCTAACCTAACCCAACCTAACCCAACCCAACCCAACAAAACCCAACAAAACCCAACCCAACCTAACCTAACCTAACCTAACCTAACCTTACCTAACCTAACCAAATTATTCTTACCTTACCTAACCTAACCTAACGTAACCTAACCTAACGTACCCTAACGTAACCTAACCTAACCTAACCTAACATAACCTAACCCAACCTAACCTAACCTAACCTAACCCAACTCAATCCAACCTAACCTAATCTAACCTAACCTAACCTAACCTAACCAAACCAAACCTAACCTAACCTAACCTAACCTAACCTAACCTAACCTAACGACGGTTGCAAGCGCTTTCACATTAGATATCGCAGTTCCCGACTTGTAATGGTGAGAAACACTGCATCTCACTAAGTGACATTGTTTTGGCGGTTTTACGACGGTTCATATCTTAACCTAACCTAACATTCGCACTTGTATCTAAAAACGCTCTATTACACTGTTTCGTTCACAATTACGATATTTGCATAACCTCACAGTTTTTCACCAACTTATTGCAGTACAGAACGCTGTATCTCGCTAAATGACATCGTTCTTTAAGGTTTCACGATACTTGCATGCGCTTTAACGAGAATATCACAATAAAGCAGTTTCGCACTTGTAACGGCACAAGACGCAGTATCTGGCTAGTTCATGCCATTTTGTGTGCTTTCCCAATATTTCACCTATCGCAGTTTTGTACTCGCAGTAAAACATCACTATCTCGTTAGATGACATCGTTTTTGGTGGTTTCACGACGCTACCTAGCTCAAACTAACCTAACCTTCGCACTTCTATCGTTAGAAAACGTTTTATTCGCTACTTTGCAATGTTTTCTACAAGATTACGACGGTTTCATGCGCTTTCACATTAGATATCGCAGTTCCCGACTTGTAATGGTGAAAAACAGAGCATCTCACTAAGTGACATTGTTTAATGCGGATTTAGCGCGGTTCATATCTTAACCTAACCTAACCTAACCTAACCTTACCTAACCCAACCTAACCTAACCTAACCAAACCTTACCTAACATACCCTAACCTAACCTAACCTATCCTCACCAAACCTAACCTAACCTAACCTAACGTAACCTAACCTAACCTAACCTAACCTAACCTAACATAACCTAACGACGTTTTCATGCGCTTTCAAATTAGATATCGCAGTTCCCGACTTGTAATGGTGAAAAACACTGCATCTCACTAAGTGACAATGTTTAATGTGGTTTTACGACGGTGCATATCTTAACCTAACCTAACATTCGCACTTGTATCTAAAAACGCTCTATTACACTGTTTTGTTCACAATTACGATATTTGCATAACCTCACAGTTTTTCACCAACTTATTGCAGTACAGAACGCTGTATCTCGCTAAATGACATTGTTCTTTAAGGTTTCACGATGCTTGCATGCGCTTTAACGAGAATATCACAATATAGCAGTTTCGCACTTGTAACGGTAGAAAACGCAGTATATGGCTTGTTCATGCCGTTTTGTGTGCTTTCACAACATTTCACCTATCGCAGTTTAATACTCGCAATAAAGCAACACTATCTCGTTAGATGACGTCGTTTTTGGTAGTTTCACGACGCTACCTAGCTTAAACTAACCTAACCTAACCTAACCTTCGCACTTCTATCGTTAGAAAACGTTTTACTCGCAACTTTACAATGTTTTCTACAAGATTACGACGGTTTCATGCGCTTTCACATTAGATATCGTAGTTCCCGACTTGTAAAGTTGAAAAACACTACATCTCACTAAGTGACATTGTTTAATGCGGTTTTACGACGGTTCATACCTTAACCTAACCTAACCTAACCTAACCCAACCCAACCCAACCTAACCTAACCTAACCTAACCTAAACTAACCTAACCCAACCTAACCTAACCTAACCTAACCTAACCAAACTCAACCCAACCTAACCTACTCTAACCTAACCTAACCTAACCTAACCTAACCAAACCTAACCTAACCTAACCTAACCTAACCTAACCTAACGACGGTTGCAAGCGCTTTCACATTAGATATCGCAGTTCCCGACTTGTAATGGTGAAAAACACTGCATCTCACTAAGTGACATTGTTTAATGTGTTTTTACGACGGTTCATATCTTAACCTAACCTAACATTCGCACTTGTATCTAAAAACGCTCTATTGCACTGTTTTGTTCACAATTACGATATTTGCATAACCTCACAGTTTTTCACCAACTTATTGCAGAACAGAACGCTGTATCTCGCTAAATGACATTGTTCTTTAAGGTTTCACGATGCTTGCATGCGCTTTAACGAGAATATCACAATATAGCAGTTTCGCACTTGTAACGGTAGAACACGCAGTATTTGGCTTGTTCATGCCGTTTTGTGTGCTTTCACAACATTTCACCTATCGCAGTTTAATACTCGCAATAAAACAACACTATCTCGTTAGATGGCATCGTTTTTGGTGGTTTCACGACGCTACATAGCTCAAACTAACCTAACCTTCGCACTTCTATCGTTAGAAAACGTTTTATTCGCTACTTTACAATGTTTTCTACAAGATTACGACGGTTTCATGCGCTTTCACATTAGATATCGCAGTTCCCGACTTGTAATGGTGAAAAACACAGCATCTCACTAAGTGACATTGTTTAATGCGGTTTTAGCGCGGTTCATATCTTAACCTAACCTAACCTAACCTAACCCAACCTAACCTAACCTTACCTAACCCAACCTAACCTAACCTAACCTAACCAAACCTTACCTAACATAACCTAACCTAACCTAACCAAACCTAACCTAACGTAACCTAACCTAACCTAACCTAACCTAACGACGTTTGCAAGCGCTTTCACATTAGATATCGCAGTTCCCGACTTGTAATGGTGAAAAACACTGCATCTCACTAAGTGACATTGTTTAATGCGGTTTTACGACGGTTCATATCTTAACCTAACCTAACATTCGTACTTGTATTGAAAAACGCTCTATTACACTGTTTCGTTCACAATTACGATATTTGCATAACCTGACAGTTTTTCACCAACTTATTGCAGTACAGAACGCTGTATCTCGCTAAATGACATCGTTCTTTAAGCTTTCACGAGGCTTGCATGCGCTTTAACGAGAATATCACATTATAGCAGTTTCGCACTTGTAACGGTACAACACGCAGTATCTGGCTTGTTCAAGCCGTTTTGTGTACTTTCACAACATTTCACCTATTGCAGTTTCGTACATGCAATAAAACAACACTATCTCGTTAGATGACGTCCTTTTTGGTGGTCTCACGACGCTACATAGCCTAAACTAACATAACTCAAGCTAACCTTCGCACTTCTATCGTTAGAAAACGTTTTGCTCGCAACTTTACAATTTTTTCTACAAAATTACGACGGTTTCATGCGCTTTCACATTAGATATCGTAGTTCCCGACTTGTAATGTTGAAAAACACTACATCTCACTAAGTGACATTGTTTAATGCGGTTTTACGACGGTTGATATCTCAACCTAACCTAACATTCGCACTTGTATCTAAATACGCTCAATTACACTGTTTCGTTCACATTTACGATATTTGCTTGACCTCACAGTTTCTCACCAACTTATTACAGCACAGAACGCTGTATCTCGCTAAATGACATCGTTCTTTAAGGTTTCACGATACTTGCATGCGCTTTAACGAGAATATCACAATAAAGCAGTTTCGCACTTGTAACGGCACAAGACGCAGTATCTGGCTAGTTCATGCCATTTTGTGTGCTTTCACAATATTTCACCTATCGCAGTTTCGTACTCGCAATAAAACAACACTATCTCGTTAGATGGCATCGTTTTTGGTGGTTTCACGACGCTACCTAGCTCAAACTAACATAACCTTTGCACTTCTATCGTTAGAAAACGTTTTACTCGCTACTTTACATTGCTTTCAACAACATTACGACGGTTTCATGCGCTTTCACATTAGATATCGTAGTTCCCGACTTGTAATGTTGAAAAACACTACATCTCACTAAGTGACATTGTTTAATGCGGTTTTACGACGGTTCATACCTTAACCTAACGTAACCTAACCTAACCTAACCTAACCTAACCCAACCCAACCCAACCTAACCTAACCCAACCTAACCTAAACTAACCTAACCCAACCTAACCTAACCTAACCAAACCTAACCCAACTCAACCCAACCTAACCTAATCTAACCTAACCTAACCTAACCTAACCTAACCTAACCAAACCTAACCTAACCTAACCTAACCTAACCTAACCTAACGACGGTTGCAAGCGCTTTCACATTAGATATCGCAGTTCCCGACTTGTAATGGTGAAAAACACTGCATCTCACTAAGTGACAATGTTTAATGTGGTTTTACGACGGTTCATATCTTAACCTAACCTAACATTCGCACTTGTATCTAAAAACGCTCTATTACACTGTTTTGTTCACAATTACGATATTTGCATAACCTCACAGTTTTTCACCAACTTATTGCAGTACAGAACGCTGTATCTCGCTAAATGACATTGTTCCTTAAGGTTTCACGATGCTTGCATGCGCTTTAACGAGAATATCACAATATAGCAGTTTCGCACTTGTAACGGTAGAACACGCAGTATTTGGCTTGTTCGTGCCGTTTTGTGTGCTTTCACAACAATTCACCTATCGCAGTTTAATACTCGCAATAAAACAACACTATCTCGTTAGATGACGTTGTTTTTGGTGGTTTCACGATGCTACCTAGCTTAAACTAACATAACTCAACCTAACATAACCTTCGCACTTCTATCGTTAGAAAACGTTTTACTCGCTACTTTACATTGCTTTCTACAACATTACGACGGTTTCAAGCGCTTTCACATTAGATATCGCAGTTCCCAACTTGTAAAGGTGAAAAACACTGCATCTCACTAAGTGACATTGTTTAATGCGGTTTTACGACGGTTCATACTTTAACCTAACGTAACCTAACCTAACCTAACCTAACCTAACCTTACCTAATCTAACCTAACCTAACCTAACCCAACCCAACCCAACCTAACCTAACCTAACCTAACCTAAACTAACCTAACCCAACCTAACCTAACCTAACCTAACCTAACCTAACCCAACCTAACTCAACCCAACCCAACCTAACCTAACCTAAGCTAAAATAACCTAACCTAACCAAACCTAACCTAACCTAACCTAACCTAACGTAACCTAACCTAACCTAACCTATTCTAACGTAACCTAACCTTACCTGACCTAACCTAACCTAACGTAACCTAACCTAACCTAACATAACCTAACGTAACCCAACCTAACCTAACCTAACCTAACGTAACCTAACCTAACCTAACCCAACCTAACCCAACCCAACCCAACAAAACCCAACAAAACCCAACCCAACCTAACCTAACCTAACCTAACCTAACCTTACCTAACCTAACCAAATTATTCTTACCTTACCTAACCTAACCTAACGTAACCTAACCTAACGTACCCTAACGTAACCTAACCTAACCTAACCTAACATAACCTAACCCAACCTAACCTAACCTAACCTAACCCAACTCAATCCAACCTAACCTAATCTAACCTAACCTAACCTAACCTAACCAAACCAAACCTAACCTAACCTAACCTAACCTAACCTAACCTAACCTAACCTAACCTAACGACGGTTGCAAGCGCTTTCACATTAGATATCGCAGTTCCCGACTTGTAATGGTGAGAAACACTGCATCTCACTAAGTGACATTGTTTTGGCGGTTTTACGACGGTTCATATCTTAACCTAACCTAACATTCGCACTTGTATCTAAAAACGCTCTATTACACTGTTTCGTTCACAATTACGATATTTGCATAACCTCACAGTTTTTCACCAACTTATTGCAGTACAGAACGCTGTATCTCGCTAAATGACATCGTTCTTTAAGGTTTCACGATACTTGCATGCGCTTTAACGAGAATATCACAATAAAGCAGTTTCGCACTTGTAACGGCACAAGACGCAGTATCTGGCTAGTTCATGCCATTTTGTGTGCTTTCCCAATATTTCACCTATCGCAGTTTTGTACTCGCAGTAAAACATCACTATCTCGTTAGATGACATCGTTTTTGGTGGTTTCACGACGCTACCTAGCTCAAACTAACCTAACCTTCTCACTTCTATCGTTAGAAAACGTTTTATTCGCTACTTTGCAATGTTTTCTACAAGATTACGACGGTTTCATGCGCTTTCACATTAGATATCGCAGTTCCCGACTTGTAATGGTGAAAAACAGAGCATCTCACTAAGTGACATTGTTTAATGCGGATTTAGCGCGGTTCATATCTTAACCTAACCTAACCTAACCTAACCTTACCTAACCCAACCTAACCTAACCTAACCAAACCTTACCTAACATACCCTAACCTAACCTAACCTATCCTCACCAAACCTAACCTAACCTAACCTAACGTAACCTAACCTAACCTAACCTAACCTAACCTAACATAACCTAACGACGTTTTCATGCGCTTTCAAATTAGATATCGCAGTTCCCGACTTGTAATGGTGAAAAACACTGCATCTCACTAAGTGACAATGTTTAATGTGGTTTTACGACGGTGCATATCTTAACCTAACCTAACATTCGCACTTGTATCTAAAAACGCTCTATTACACTGTTTTGTTCACAATTACGATATTTGCATAACCTCACAGTTTTTCACCAACTTATTGCAGTACAGAACGCTGTATCTCGCTAAATGACATTGTTCTTTAAGGTTTCACGATGCTTGCATGCGCTTTAACGAGAATATCACAATATAGCAGTTTCGCACTTGTAACGGTAGAAAACGCAGTATATGGCTTGTTCATGCCGTTTTGTGTGCTTTCACAACATTTCACCTATCGCAGTTTAATACTCGCAATAAAGCAACACTATCTCGTTAGATGACGTCGTTTTTGGTAGTTTCACGACGCTACCTAGCTTAAACTAACCTAACCTAACCTAACCTTCGCACTTCTATCGTTAGAAAACGTTTTACTCGCAACTTTACAATGTTTTCTACAAGATTACGACGGTTTCATGCGCTTTCACATTAGATATCGTAGTTCCCGACTTGTAAAGTTGAAAAACACTACATCTCACTAAGTGACATTGTTTAATGCGGTTTTACGACGGTTCATACCTTAACCTAACCTAACCTAACCTAACCCAACCCAACCCAACCTAACCTAACCTAACCTAACCTAAACTAACCTAACCCAACCTAACCTAACCTAACCTAACCTAACCCAACTCAACCCAACCTAACCTACTCTAACCTAACCTAACCTAACCTAACCTAACCAAACCTAACCTAACCTAACCTAACCTAACCTAACCTAACGACGGTTGCAAGCGCTTTCACATTAGATATCGCAGTTCCCGACTTGTAATGGTGAAAAACACTGCATCTCACTAAGTGACATTGTTTAATGTGTTTTTACGACGGTTCATATCTTAACCTAACCTAACATTCGCACTTGTATCTAAAAACGCTCTATTGCACTGTTTTGTTCACAATTACGATATTTGCATAACCTCACAGTTTTTCACCAACTTATTGCAGTACAGAACGCTGTATCTCGCTAAATGACATTGTTCTTTAAGGTTTCACGATGCTTGCATGCGCTTTAACGAGAATATCACAATATAGCAGTTTCGCACTTGTAACGGTAGAACACGCAGTATTTGGCTTGTTCATGCCGTTTTGTGTGCTTTCACAACATTTCACCTATCGCAGTTTAATACTCGCAATAAAACAACACTATCTCGTTAGATGGCATCGTTTTTGGTGGTTTCACGACGCTACATAGCTCAAACTAACCTAACCTTCGCACTTCTATCGTTAGAAAACGTTTTATTCGCTACTTTACAATGTTTTCTACAAGATTACGACGGTTTCATGCGCTTTCACATTAGATATCGCAGTTCCCGACTTGTAATGGTGAAAAACACAGCATCTCACTAAGTGACATTGTTTAATGCGGTTTTAGCGCGGTTCATATCTTAACCTAACCTAACCTAACCTAACCCAACCTAACCTAACCTTACCTAACCCAACCTAACCTAACCTAACCTAACCAAACCTTACCTAACATAACCTAACCTAACCTAACCAAACCTAACCTAACGTAACCTAACCTAACCTAACCTAACCTAACGACGTTTGCAAGCGCTTTCACATTAGATATCGCAGTTCCCGACTTGTAATGGTGAAAAACACTGCATCTCACTAAGTGACATTGTTTAATGCGGTTTTACGACGGTTCATATCTTAACCTAACCTAACATTCGTACTTGTATTGAAAAACGCTCTATTACACTGTTTCGTTCACAATTACGATATTTGCATAACCTGACAGTTTTTCACCAACTTATTGCAGTACAGAACGCTGTATCTCGCTAAATGACATCGTTCTTTAAGCTTTCACGAGGCTTGCATGCGCTTTAACGAGAATATCACATTATAGCAGTTTCGCACTTGTAACGGTACAACACGCAGTATCTGGCTTGTTCAAGCCGTTTTGTGTACTTTCACAACATTTCACCTATTGCAGTTTCGTACATGCAATAAAACAACACTATCTCGTTAGATGACGTCCTTTTTGGTGGTCTCACGACGCTACATAGCCTAAACTAACATAACTCAAGCTAACCTTCGCACTTCTATCGTTAGAAAACGTTTTGCTCGCAACTTTACAATTTTTTCTACAAAATTACGACGGTTTCATGCGCTTTCACATTAGATATCGTAGTTCCCGACTTGTAATGTTGAAAAACACTACATCTCACTAAGTGACATTGTTTAATGCGGTTTTACGACGGTTGATATCTCAACCTAACCTAACATTCGCACTTGTATCTAAATACGCTCAATTACACTGTTTCGTTCACAATTACGATATTTGCTTGACCTCACAGTTTTTCACCAACTTATTACAGTACAGAACGCTGTATCTCGCTAAATGACATCGTTCTTTAAGGTTTCACGATACTTGCATGCGCTTTAACGAGAATATCACGATAAAGCAGTTTCGCACTTGTAACGGCACAAGACGCAGTATCTGGCTAGTTCATGCCATTTTGTGTGCTTTCCCAATATTTCACCTATCGCAGTTTTGTACTCGCAATAAAACATCACTATCTCGTTAGATGACATCGTTTTTGGTGGTTTCACGACGCTACCTAGCTCAAACTAACCTAACCTTCGCACTTCTATCGTTAGAAAACGTTTTATTCGCTACTTTACAATGTTTTCTACGAGATTACGACGGTTTCATGCGCTTTCACATTAGATATCGCAGTTCCCGACTTGTAATGTTGAAAACCACAGCATCTCACTAAGTGACATTGTTTAATGCGGATTTAGCGCGGTTCATATCTTAACCTAACCTAACCTAACCTAACCTAACCTTACCTAACCCAACCTAACCTAACCTAACCTAACCAAACCTTACCTAACATACCCTAACCTAACCTAACCTAACCTAACCTAACCTAACATAACCTAACGACGTTTGCAAGCGCTTTCACATTAGATATCGCAGTTCCCGACTTGTAATGGTGATAAACACTGCATCTCACTAAGTGACATTGTTTAATGTGGTTTTACGACGGTTCATATCTTAACCTAACCTAACATTCGCACTTGTATCTAAAAACGCTCTATTACACTGTTTTGTTCACAATGACGATATTTGCATAACCTCACAGTTTTTCACCAACTTATTGCAGTACAGAACGCTGTATCTCGCTAAATGACATTGTTCTTTAAGGTTTCACGATGCTTGCATGCGCTTTAACGAGAATATCACAATATAGCAGTTTCGCACTTGTAACGGTAGAACACGCACTATTTGGCTTGTTCATGCCGTTTTGTGTGCTTTCACAACATTTCACCTATCGCAGTTTAATACTCGCAATAAAACAACACTATCTCGTTAGATGACGTCGTTTTTGGTAGTTTCACGACGCTACCTAGCTTAAACTAACCTAACCTAACCTAACCTTCGCACTTCTATCGTTAGAAAACGTTTTACTCGCAACTTTACAATGTTTTCTACAAGATTACGACGGTTTCATGCGCTTTCACATTAGATATCGCAGTTTCTGACTTGTAATGGTGAGAAACACTGCATCTCACTAAGTGAGATTGTTTATTGTGGTTTTACGACGGTTCATATCTTACCCTAACCTAACATTTGCACTTGTATCTCAAAACGCTCTATTACACTGTTTCGTTCACAATTATGATATTTGCATGACCTCACAGTTTTTCACCAACTTATTACAGTACAGAACGCTGTCTCTCGCTAGATGACATCATTCTTTAAGGTTTCACGATGTTTGCATGCGCTTTAACGAGAATATCACAATATAGCAGTTTCGCACTTGTGACGGTAGAACACGCAGTATTTGGCTTGTTCATGCCGTTTTGTGAGCTTTCACAACATTTCACCTATCGCAGTTTAATACTCCTAATAAAACAACACTATCTCGTTAGATGACGTCGTTTTTGGTAGTTTCACGACGCTACCTAGCTTAAACTAACCTAACCTAACCTAACCTTTGCACTTATATCGTTAGAAAACGTTTTACTCGCAACTTTACAATGTTTTCTACAAGATTACGACGGTTTCATGCGCTTTCACATTAGATATCGTAGTTCCCGACTTGTAATGTTGAAAAACACTACATCTCACTAAGTGACATTGTTTAATGCGGTTTTACGACGGTTCATACCTTAACCTAACGTAACCTAACCTAACCTAACCTAACCCAACCCAACCTAACCTAACCTAACCTAACCTAAACTAACCTAACCCAACCTAACCTAACCTAACCTAACCTAACCCAACTCAACCCAACCTAACCTAATCTAACCTAACCTAACCTAACCTAACCAAACCTAACCTAACCTAACCTAACCTAACCTAACCTAACCTAACCTAACCTAACGACGGTTGCAAGCGCTTTCACATTAGATATCGCAGTTCCCGACTTGTATAGGTGAAAAACACTGCATCTCACTAAGTGACAATGTTTAATGTGGTTTTACGACGGTTCATATCTTGACCTAACCTAACATTCGCACTTGTATCTAAAAACGCTCTATTGCACTGTTTTGTTCACAATTACGATATTTGCATAACCTCACAGTTTTTCACCAACTTATTGCAGTACAGAACGCTGTATCTCGCTAAATGACATTGTTCTTTAAGGTTTCACGATGCTTGCATGCGCTTTAACGAGAATATCACAATATAGCAGTTTCGCACTTGTAACGGTAGAACACGCAGTATTTGGCTTGTTCATGCCGTTTTGTGTGCTTTCACAACATTTCACCTATCGCAGTTTAATACTCGCAATAAAACAACACTATCTCGTTAGATGACGTCGTTTTTGGTAGTTTCACGACGCTACCTAGCTTAAACTAACCTAACCTAACCTAACCTTCGCACTTCTATCGTTAGAAAACGTTTTACTCGCAACTTTACAATGTTTTCTACAAGATTACGACGGTTTCATGCGCTTTCACATTAGATATCGCAGTTCCCGACTTGTAATGGTGAAAAACACAGCATCTCACTAAGTGACATTGTTTAATGCGGTTTTAGCGCGGTTCTTATCTTAACCTAACCTAACCTAACCTAACCTAACCTAACCTAACCTAACCTAACCTAACGACGGTTGCAAGCGCTTTCACATTAGATATCGTAGTTCCCGACTTGTAATGTTGAAAAACACTACATCTCACTAAGTGACATTGTTTAATGCGGTTTTACGACGGTTGATATGTCAACCTAACCTAACATTCGCACTTGTATCTAAAGACGCTCAATTACACTGTTTCGTTCACAATTACGATATTTGCTTGACCTCACAGTTTCTCACCAACTTATTACAGTACAGAACGCTGTATCTCGCTAAATGACATCGTTCTTTAAGGTTTCACGATACTTGCATGCGCTTTAACGAGAATATCACAATAAAGCAGTTTCGCACTTGTAACGGCACAAGACGCAGTATCTGGCTAGTTCATGCCATTTTGTGTGCTTTCACAATATTTCACCTATCGCAGTTTCGTACTCGCAATAAAACAACACTATCTCGTTAGATGGCATCGTTTTTGGTGGTTTCACGACGCTACGTAGCTCAAACTAACCTAACCTTCACACTTCTATCGTTAGAAAACGTTTTATTCGCTACTTTACAATGTTTTCTTCAAGATTACGACGGTTTCATGCGCTTTCACATTAGATATCGCAGTTCCCGACTTGTAATGGTGAAAAACACAGCATCTCACTAAGTGACATTGTTTAATGCGGTTTTAGCGCGGTTCATATCTTAACCTAACCCAACCTAACCTAACCTAACCTAACCCAACCCAACCTAACCTAACCTTACCTAACCCAACCTAACCTAACCTAACCTATCCAAACCTTACCTAACATAACCTAACCTAACCTAACCTAACCAAACCTAACCTAACGTAACCTAACCTAACCTAACCTAACCTAACCTAACCTAACGACGTTTGCAAGCGCTTTCACATTAGATATCGCAGTTTCCGACTTGTAATGGTGAAAAACACTGCATCTCACTAATTGACATTGTTTATTGCGGTTTTACGACGGTTCATATCTTAACCTAACCTAACATTCGTACTTGTATTGAAAAACGCTCAATTACACTGTTTCGTTCACAATTACGATATTTGCTTCACCTCACAGTTTCTCACCAACTTATTACAGTACAGAGCGCTGTATCTCGCTAAATGACATCGTTCTTTAAGGTTTCACGATACTTGCATGCGCTTTAACGAGAATATCACATTATAGCAGTTTCGCACTTGTAACGGTACAACACGCAGTATCTGGCTTGTTCAAGCCGTTTTGTGTACTTTCACAACATTTCACCTATTGCAGTTTCGTACATGCATTAAAACAACACTATCTCGTTAGATGACGTCCTTTTTGGTGGTCTCACGACGCTACACAGCCTAAACTAACATAACTCAAGCTAACCTTCGCACTTCTATCGTTAGTAAACGTTTTACTCGCAACTTTACAATTTTTTCTACAAAATTACGACGGTTTCATGCGCTTTCACATTAGATATCGTAGTTCCCGACTTGTAATGTTGAAAAACACTACATCTCACTAAGTGACATTGTTTAATGCGGTTTTACGACGGTTGACATCTCAACCTAACCTAACATTCGCACTTGTATCTAAATACGCTCAATTACACTGTTTCGTTCACAATTACGATATTTGCTTGACCTCACAGTTTTTCACCAACTTATTACAGTACAGAACGCTGTATCTCGCTAAATGACATCGTTCTTTAAGGTTTCACGATACTTGCATGCGCTTTAACGAGAATATCACGATAAAGCAGTTTCGCACTTGTAACGGCACAAGACGCAGTATCTGGCTAGTTCATGCCATTTTGTGTGCTTTCCCAATATTTCACCTATCGCAGTTTTGTACTCGCAATAAAACATCACTATCTCGTTAGATGACATCGTTTTTGGTGGTTTCACGACGCTACCTAGCTCAAACTAACCTAACCTTCGCACTTCTATCGTTAGAAAACGTTTTATTCGCTACTTTACAATGTTTTCTACAAGATTACGACGGTTTCATGCGCTTTCACATTAGATATCGCAGTTCCCGACTTGTAATGTTGAAAAACACGGCATCTCACTAAGTGACATTGTTTAATGCGGATTTAGCGCGGTTCATATCTTAACCTAACCTAACCTAACCTAACCTAACCTTACCTAACCCAACCTAACCTAACCTAACCTAACCAAACCTTACCTAACATACCCTAACCTAACCTAACCTAACCTAACCAAACCTAACCTAACCTAACCTAACGTAACCTAACCTAACCTAACCTAACCTAACCTAACATAACCTAACGACGTTTGCAAGCGCTTTCACATTAGATATCGCAGTTCCCGACTTGTAATGGTGATAAACACTGCATCTCACTAAGTGACATTGTTTAATGTGGTTTTACGACGGTTCATATCTTGACCTAACCTAACATTCGCACGTGTATCTAAAAACGCTCTATTACACTGTTTTGTTCACAATGACGATATTTGCATAACCTCACAGTTTTTCACCAACTTATTGCAGTACAGAACGCTGTATCTCGCTAAATGACATTGTTCTTTAAGGTTTCACGATGCTTGCTTGCGCTTTAACGAGAATATCACAATATAGCAGTTTCGCACTTGTAACGGTAGAACACGCAGTATTTGGCTTGTTCATGCCGTTTTGTGTGCTTTCACAACATTTCACCTATCGCAGTTTAATACTCGCAATAAAACAACACTATCTCGTTAGATGACGTCGTTTTTGGTAGTTTCACGACGCTACCTAGCTTAAACTAACCTAACCTAACCTAACCTTCGCACTTCTATCGTTACAAAACGTTTTACTCGCAACTTTACAATGTTTTCTACAAGATTACGACGGTTTCATGCGCTTTCACATTAGATATCGCAGTTCCCGACTTGTAATGGTGAAAAACACAGCATCTCACTAAGTGACATTGTTTAATGCGGTTTTAGCGCGGTTCTTATCTTAACCTAACCTAACCTAACCTAACCTAACCTAACCTAACCTAACCTAACCTAACCTAACCTAACCTAACGACGGTTGCAAGCGCTTTCACATTAGATATCGTAGTTCCCGACTTGTAATGTTGAAAAACACTACATCTCACTAAGTGACATTGTTTAATGCGGTTTTACGACGGTTGATATGTCAACCTAACCTAACATTCGCACTTGTATCTAAAGACGCTCAATTACACTGTTTCGTTCACAATTACGATATTTGCTTGACCTCACAGTTTCTCACCAACTTATTACAGTACAGAACGCTGTATCTCGCTAAATGACATCGTTCTTTAAGGTTTCACGATACTTGCATGCGCTTTAACGAGAATATCACAATAAAGCAGTTTCGCACTTGTAACGGCACAAGACGCAGTATCTGGCTAGTTCATGCCATTTTGTGTGCTTTCACAATATTTCACCTATCGCAGTTTCGTACTCGCAATAAAACAACACTATCTCGTTAGATGGCATCGTTTTTGGTGGTTTCACGACGCTACGTAGCTCAAACTAACCTAACCTTCACACTTCTATCGTTAGAAAACGTTTTATTCGCTACTTTACAATGTTTTCTTCAAGATTACGACGGTTTCATGCGCTTTCACATTAGATATCGCAGTTCCCGACTTGTAATGGTGAAAAACACAGCATCTCACTAAGTGACATTGTTTAATGCGGTTTTAGCGCGGTTCATATCTTAACCTAACCCAACCTAACCTAACCTAACCTAACCCAACCTAACCTAACCTTACCTAACCCAACCTAACCTAACCTAACCTATCCAAACCTTACCTAACATAACCTAACCTAACCTAACCTAACCAAACCTAACCTAACGTAACCTAACCTAACCTAACCTAACCTAACCTAACCTAACGACGTTTGCAAGCGCTTTCACATTAGATATCGCAGTTTCCGACTTGTAATGGTGAAAAACACTGCATCTCACTAATTGACATTGTTTATTGCGGTTTTACGACGGTTCATATCTTAACCTAACCTAACATTCGTACTTGTATTGAAAAACGCTCAATTACACTGTTTCGTTCACAATTACGATATTTGCTTCACCTCACAGTTTCTCACCAACTTATTACAGTACAGAGCGCTGTATCTCGCTAAATGACATCGTTCTTTAAGGTTTCACGATACTTGCATGCGCTTTAACGAGAATATCACATTATAGCAGTTTCGCACTTGTAACGGTACAACACGCAGTATCTGGCTTGATCAAGCCGTTTTGTGTACTTTCACAACATTTCACCTATTGCAGTTTCGTACATGCAATAAAACAACACTATCTCGTTAGATGGCGTCCTTTTTGGTGGTCTCACGACGCTACATAGCCTAAACTAACATAACTCAAGCTAACCTTCGCACTTCTATCGTTAGTAAACGTTTTACTCGCAACTTTACAATTTTTTCTACAAAATTACGACGGTTTCATGCGCTTTCACATTAGATATCGTAGTTCCCGACTTGTAATGTTGAAAAACACTACATCTCACTAAGTGACATTGTTTAATGCGGTTTTACGACGGTTGATATCTCAACCTAACCTAACATTCGCACTTGTATCTAAATACGCTCAATTACACTGTTTCGTTCACAATTACGATATTTGCTTGACCTCACAGTTTTTCACCAACTTATTACAGTACAGAACGCTGTATCTCGCTAAATGACATCGTTCTTTAAGGTTTCACGATACTTGCATGCGCTTTAACGAGAATATCACGATAAAGCAGTTTCGCACTTGTAACGGCACAAGACGCAGTATCTGGCTAGTTCATGCCATTTTGTGTGCTTTCCCAATATTTCACCTATCGCAGTTTTGTACTCGCAATAAAACATCACTATCTCGTTAGATGACATCGTTTTTGGTGGTTTCACGACGCTACCTAGCTCAAACTAACCTAACCTTCGCACTTCTATTGTTAGAAAACGTTTTATTCGCTACTTTACAATGTTTTCTACAAGATTACGACGGTTTCATGCGCTTTCACATTAGATATCGCAGTTCCCGACTTGTAATGTTGAAAAACACGGCATCTCACTAAGTGACATTGTTTAATGCGGATTTAGCGCGGTTCATATCTTAACCTAACCTAACCTAACCTAACCTAACCTTACCTAACCCAACCTAACCTAACCTAACCTAACCAAACCTTACCTAACATACCCTAACCTAACCTAACCTAACCTAACCAAACCTAACCTAACCTAACCTAACGTAACCTAACCTAACCTAACCTAACCTAACCTAACCTAACCTAACCTAACATAACCTAACGACGTTTGCAAGCGCTTTCACATTAGATATCGCAGTTCCCGACTTGTAATGGTGATGAACACTGCATCTCACTAAGTGACATTGTTTAATGTGGTTTTACGACGGTTCATATCTTGACCTAACCTAACATTCGCACGTGTATCTAAAAACGCTCTATTACACTGTTTTGTTCACAATGACGATATTTGCATAACCTCACAGTTTTTCACCAACTTATTGCAGTACAGAACGCTGTATCTCGCTAAATGACATTGTTCTTTAAGGTTTCACGATGCTTGCATGCGCTTTAACGAGAATATCACAATATAGCAGTTTCGCACTTGTAACGGTAGAACACGCAGTATTTGGCTTGTTCATGCCGTTTTGTGTGCTTTCACAACATTTCACCTATCGCAGTTCAATACTCGCAATAAAACAACAATATCTCGTTAGATGACGTCGTTTTTGGTAGTTTCACGACGCTACCTAGCTTAAACTAACCTAACCTAACCTAACCTTCGCACTTCTTTCGTTAGAAAACGTTTTACTCGCAACTTTACAATGTTTTCTACAAGATTACGACGGTTTCATGTGCTTTCACATTAGATATCGTAGTTCCCGACTTGTAATGTTGAAAAACACTACATCTCACTAAGTGACATTGTTTAATGCGGTTTTACGACGGTTCATACCTTAACCTAACGTAACGTAACCTAACCTAACCTAACCTTACCTAACCTAACCTAACCTAACCTAACCCAACCCAACCCAACCTAACCTAACCTAACCTAACCTATCCCAACCCAACCCAACCTAACCTAACCTAACCTAACCTAAACTAGCCTAACCCAACCTAACCTAACCTAACCTAACCTAACCCAACTCAACCCAACCTAACCTAATCTAACCTAACCTAACCTAACCTAACCAAACCTAACCTAACCTAACGACGGTTGCAAGCGCTTTCACATTAGATATCGCAGTTCCCGACTTGTAATGGTGAAAAACACTGCATCTCACTAAGTGACATTGTTTAATGTGGTTTTACGACGGTTCATATCTTAACCTAACCTAACATTCGCACTTGTATCTAAAAACGCTCTATTACACTGTTTTGTTCACAATTACGATATTTGCATAACCTCACAGTTTTTCACCAACTTATTGCAGTACAGAACGCTGTATCTCGCTAAATGACTTTGTTCTTTAAGGTTTCACGATGCTTGCATGCGCCTTAACGAGAATATCACAATATAGCAGTTTCGCACTTGTAACGGTAGAACACGCAGTATTTGGCTTGTTCATGCCGTTTTGTGAGCTTTCACATTTCACCTATCGCAGTTTAATACTCCCAATAAAACAACACTATCTCGTTAGATGACGTCGTTTTTGGTAGTTTCACCACGCTACCTAGCTTAAACTAACCTAACCTAACCTAACCTTTGCACTTATATCGTTAGAAAACGTTTTACTCGCAACTTTACAATGTTTTCTACAAGATTACGACGGTTTCATGCGCTTTCACATTAGATATCGTAGTTCCCGACTTGTAATGTTGAAAAACACTACATCTCACTAAGTGACATTGTTTAATGCGGTTTTACGACGGTTCATACCTTAACCTAACGTAACCTAACCTAACCTAACCTAACCCAACCCAACCTAACCTAACCTAACCTAACCTAAACTAACCTAACCCAACCTAACCTAACCTAACCTAACCTAACCCAGCTCAACCCAACCTAACCTAATCTAACCTAACCTAACCTAACCTAACCTAACCAAACCTAACCTAACCTAACCTAACCTAACCTAACCTAACCTAACCTAACCTAACCTAACGACGGTTGCAAGCGCTTTCACATTAGATATCGCAGTTCCCGACTTGTATAGGTGAAAAACACTGCATCTCACTAAGTGACAATGTTTAATGTGGTTTTACGACGGTTCATATCTTAACATAACCTAACATTCGCACTTGTATCTAAAAACGCTCTATTGCACTGTTTTGTTCACAATTACGATATTTGCATAACCTCACAGTTTTTCACCAACTTATTGCAGTACAGAACGCTGTATCTCGCTAAATGACATTGTTCTTTAAGGTTTCACGATGCTTGCATGCGCTTTAACGAGAATATCACAATATAGCAGTTTCGCACTTGTAACGATAGAACACGCAGTATTTGGCTTGTTCATGCCGTTTTGTGTGCTTTCACAATATTTCACCTATCGCAGTTTCGTACTCGCAATAAAACAACACTATCTCGTTAGATGGCATCGTTTTTGGTGGTTTCACGACGCTACGTAGCTCAAACTAACCTAACCTTCACACTTCTATCGTTAGAAAACGTTTTATTCGCTACTTTACAATGTTTTCTACAAGATTACGACGGTTTCATGCGCTTTCACAATAGATATCGCAGTTCCCGACTTGTAAAGGTGAAAAACACAGCATCTCACTAAGTGACATTGTTTAATGCGGATTTAGCGCGGTTCATATCTTAACCTAACCTAACCTAACCTAACCTTACCTAACCCAACCTAACCTAACCTAACCTAACCAAACCTTACCTAACATACCCTAACCTAACCTAACCTAACCAAACCTAACCTAATCTAACCTAACGTAACCTAACCTAACCTAACCTAACCTAACATAACCTAACGACGTTTGCAAGCGCTTTCACATTAGATATCGCAGTTCCCGACTTGTAATGGTGAAAAACACTGCATCTCACTAAGTGACAATGTTTAATGTGGTTTTACGACGGTTCATATCTTAACCTAACCTAACATTCGCACTTGTATCTAAAAACGCTCTATTACACTGTTTTGTACACAATTACGATATTTGCATGACCTCACAGTTTTTCACCAACTTATTACAGTACAGAACGCTGTATCTCGCTAAATGACTTTGTTCTTTAAGGTTTCACGATGCTTGCATGCGCTTTAACGAGAATATCACAATATAGCAGTTTCGCACTTGTAACGGTAGAACACGCAGTATTTGGCTTGTTCATGCCGTTTTGTGTGCTTTCACAACATTTCACCTATCGCAGTTTAATACTCGCAATAAAACAACACTCTCTCGTTAGATGACGTCGTTTTTGGTAGTTTCACGACGCTACCTAGCTTAAACTAACCTAACCTAACCTAACCTTCGCACTGCTATCGTTAGAAAACGTTTTACTCGCAACTTTACAATGTTTTCTACAAGATTACGACGGTTTCATGCGCTTTCACATTAGATATCGTAGTTCCCGACTTGTAATGTTGAAAAACACTACATCTCACTAAGTGACATTGTTTAATGCGGTTTTACGACGGTTGATATGTCAACCTAACCTAACATTCGCACTTGTATCTAAAGACGCTCAATTACACTGTTTCGTTCACAATTACGATATTTGCTTGACCTCACAGTTTCTCACCAACTTATTACAGTACAGAACGCTGTATCTCGCTAAATGACATCGTTCTTTAAGGTTTCACGATACTTGCATGCGCTTTAACGAGAATATCACAATAAAGCAGTTTCGCACTTGTAACGGCACAAGACGCAGTATCTGGCTAGTTCATGCCATTTTGTGTGCTTTCACAATATTTCACCTATCGCAGTTTCATACTCGCAATAAAACAACACTATCTCGTTAGATGGCATCGTTTTTGGTGGTTTCACGACGCTACGTAGCTCAACCTAACATAACCTTCGCACTTCTATCGTTAGAAAACGTTTTACTCGCTACTTTACATTGCTTTATACAACATTACGACGGTTTCAAGCGCTTTCACATTAGATATCGCAGTTCCCAACTTGTAAAGGTGAAAAACACTGCATCTCACTAAGTGACATTGTTTAATGCGGTTTTACGACGGTTCATACCTTAACCTAACGTAACCTAACCTAACCTAACCTAACCTAACCTTACCTAACCTAACCTAACCTAACCTAACCTAACCTAACGTAACCTAACCTAACCTAACCCAACCTAACCCAACCCAACCCAACCCAACCCAACAAAACCCAACCCAACCTAACCTAACCTAACCTAACCTTACCTAACCTAACCAAATTATCCTTACCTAACCTAACCTTACGTAACCTAACCTAACGTAACCGAACCTAGCCTAACCTATTCTAACGTAACCTGTCCTTACCTGACCTAACCTAACCTAACGTAACCTAACCTAACGTAACCTAACGTAACCTAACCTAACCTAACCTAACCTAACGTAACCTAACGTAACCTAACCTAACCTAACCCAACCTAACCCAACCCAACCCAACCCAACCCAACAAAACCCAAACCAACCTAACCTAACCTAACCTTACCTAACCTAACCAAATTATCCTTACCTAACCTAACCTAACGTAACCTAACCTAACGTAACCTAACGTAACCTAACCTAACCTAACCTAACCTAACCTAGCCCAACTCAACCCAACCTAATCTAACCTAACCTAACCTAACCTAACCTAACCAAACCTAACCTAACCTAACCTAACGACGGTTGCAAGCGCTTTCACATTAGATATAGCAGTTCCCGACTTGTAATGGTGAAAAACACTGCATCTCACTAAGTGAGATTGTTTATTGTGGTTTTACGACGGTTCATATCTTACCCTAACCTAACATTTACACTTGTATCTCAAAACGCTCTATTACACTGTTTCGTTCACAATTATGATATTTGCATGACCTCACAGTTTTTGACCAACTTATTACAGTACAGAACGCTGTCTCTCGCTAGATGACATCATTCTTTAAGGTTTCACGATGCTTGCATGCGCTTTAACGAGAATATCGCAATATAGCAGTTTCGCACTTGTGACGGTAGAACACGCAGTATTTGGCTTGTTCATGCCGTTTTGTGTGCTTTCACAACATTTCACCTATCGCAGTTTAATACTCGCTATAAAACAACACTATCTCGTTAGATGACGTCGTTTTTGGTAGTTTCACGACGCTACCTAGCTTAAACTAACCTAACCTAACCTAACCTTCGCACTTCTATCGTTAGAAAACGTTTTACTCGCAACTTTACAATGTTTTCTACAAGATTACGACGGTTTCATGCGCTTTCACATTAGATATCGTAGTTCCCGACTTGTAATGTTGAAAAACACTACATCTCACTAAGTGACATTGTTTAATGCAGTTTTACGACGGTTCATACCTTAACCTAACGTAACCTAACCTAACCTAACCTAACCTAACCCAACCCAACCCAACCTAACCTAACCTAACCTAATCTAAACTAACCTAACCCAACCTAACCTAACCTAACCTAACCCAACTCAACGCAACCTAACCTAATCTAACCTAACCTAACCTAACCTAACCAAACCTAACCTAACCTAACCTAACCTAACCTAACCTAACCTAACGACGGTTGCAAGCGCTTTCACATTAGATATCGCAGTTCCCGACTAGTAATGGTGAAAAACACTGCATCTCACTAAGTGACATTGTTTAATGTGGTTTTACGACGGTTCATATCTTAACCTAACCTAACATTCGCACTTGTATCTAAAAACGCTCTATTACGCTGTTTCGTTCACAATTATGATATTTGCATGACCTCACAGTTTTTCACCAACTTATAACAGTACAGAACGCTGTCTCTCGCTAGATGACATCATTCTTTAAGGTTTCACGATGCTTGCATGCGCTTTAACGAGAATATCACAATATAGCAGTTTCGCACTTGTAACGGTAGAACACGCAGTATTTGGCTTGTTCATGCCGTTTTGTGTGCTTTCACAACATTTCACCTATCGCAGTTTAATACTCGCAATAAAACAACACTATCTCGTTAGATGACGTCGTTTTTGGTAGTTTCACGACGCTACCTAGTTTAAACTAACCTAACATAACCTAACCTTCGCACTTCTATCGTTAGAAAACGTTTTACTCGCAACTTTACAATGTTTTCTACAAGATTACGACGGTTTCATGCGCTTTCACATTAGATATCGTAGTTCCCGACTTGTAATGTTGAAAAACACTACATCTCACTAAGTGACATTGTTTAATGCGGTTTTACGACGGTTGATATGTCAACCTAACCTAACATTCGCACTTGTATCTAAAGACGCTCAATTACACTGTTTCGTTCACAATTACGATATTTGCTTGACCTCACAGTTTCTCACCAACTTATTACAGTACAGAACGCTGTATCTCGCTAAATGACATCGTTCTTTAAGGTTTCACGATACTTGCATGCGCTTTAACGAGAATATCACAATAAAGCAGTTTCGCACTTGTAACGGCACAAGACGCAGTATCTGGCTAGTTCATGCCATTTTGTGTGCTTTCACAATATTTCACCTATCGCAGTTTCATACTCGCAATAAAACAACACTATCTCGTTAGATGGCATCGTTTTTGGTGGTTTCACGACGCTACGTAGCTCAACCTAACATAACCTTCGCACTTCTATCGTTAGAAAACGTTTTACTCGCTACTTTACATTGCTTTATACAACATTACGACGGTTTCAAGCGCTTTCACATTAGATATCGCAGTTCCCAACTTGTAAAGGTGAAAAACACTGCATCTCACTAAGTGACATTGTTTAATGCGGTTTTACGACGGTTCATACCTTAACCTAACGTAACCTAACCTAACCTAACCTAACCTAACCTTACCTAACCTAACCTAACCTAACCTAACCTAACCTAACCTAACGTAACCTAACCTAACCTAACCCAACCTAACCCAACCCAACCCAACCCAACCCAACAAAACCCAACCCAACCTAACCTAACCTAACCTAACCTTACCTAACCTAACCAAATTATCCTTACCTAACCTAACCTTACGTAACCTAACCTAACGTAACCGAACCTAGCCTAACCTATTCTAACGTAACCTGTCCTTACCTGACCTAACCTAACCTAACGTAACCTAACCTAACGTAACCTAACGTAACCTAACCTAACCTAACCTAACCTAACGTAACCTAACGTAACCTAACGTAACCTAACCTAACCTAACCCAACCTAACCCAACCCAACCCAACCCAACCCAACAAAACCCAAACCAACCTAACCTAACCTAACCTTACCTAACCTAACCAAATTATCCTTACCTAACCTAACCTAACGTAACCTAACCTAACGTAACCTAACGTAACCTAACCTAACCTAACCTAACCTAACCTAGCCCAACTCAACCCAACCTAATCTAACCTAACCTAACCTAACCTAACCTAACCAAACCTAACCTAACCTAACCTAACGACGGTTGCAAGCGCTTTCACATTAGATATAGCAGTTCCCGACTTGTAATGGTGAAAAACACTGCATCTCACTAAGTGAGATTGTTTATTGTGGTTTTACGACGGTTCATATCTTACCCTAACCTAACATTTACACTTGTATCTCAAAACGCTCTATTACACTGTTTCGTTCACAATTATGATATTTGCATGACCTCACAGTTTTTGACCAACTTATTACAGTACAGAACGCTGTCTCTCGCTAGATGACATCATTCTTTAAGGTTTCACGATGCTTGCATGCGCTTTAACGAGAATATCGCAATATAGCAGTTTCGCACTTGTGACGGTAGAACACGCAGTATTTGGCTTGTTCATGCCGTTTTGTGTGCTTTCACAACATTTCACCTATCGCAGTTTAATACTCGCTATAAAACAACACTATCTCGTTAGATGACGTCGTTTTTGGTAGTTTCACGACGCTACCTAGCTTAAACTAACCTAACCTAACCTAACCTTCGCACTTCTATCGTTAGAAAACGTTTTACTCGCAACTTTACAATGTTTTCTACAAGATTACGACGGTTTCATGCGCTTTCACATTAGATATCGTAGTTCCCGACTTGTAATGTTGAAAAACACTACATCTCACTAAGTGACATTGTTTAATGCAGTTTTACGACGGTTCATACCTTAACCTAACGTAACCTAACCTAACCTAACCTAACCTAACCCAACCCAACCCAACCTAACCTAACCTAACCTAACCTAATCTAAACTAACCTAACCCAACCTAACCTAACCTAACCTAACCCAACTCAACGCAACCTAACCTAATCTAACCTAACCTAACCTAACCTAACCAAACCTAACCTAACCTAACCTAACCTAACCTAACCTAACGACGGTTGCAAGCGCTTTCACATTAGATATCGCAGTTCCCGACTAGTAATGGTGAAAAACACTGCATCTCACTAAGTGACATTGTTTAATGTGGTTTTACGACGGTTCATATCTTAACCTAACCTAACATTCGCACTTGTATCTAAAAACGCTCTATTACGCTGTTTCGTTCACAATTATGATATTTGCATGACCTCACAGTTTTTCACCAACTTATAACAGTACAGAACGCTGTCTCTCGCTAGATGACATCATTCTTTAAGGTTTCACGATGCTTGCATGCGCTTTAACGAGAATATCACAATATAGCAGTTTCGCACTTGTAACGGTAGAACACGCAGTATTTGGCTTGTTCATGCCGTTTTGTGTGCTTTCACAACATTTCACCTATCGCAGTTTAATACTCGCAATAAAACAACACTATCTCGTTAGATGACGTCGTTTTTGGTAGTTTCACGACGCTACCTAGTTTAAACTAACCTAACATAACCTAACCTTCGCACTTCTATCGTTAGAAAACGTTTTACTCTCAACTTTACAATGTTTTCTACAAGATTACGACGGTTTCATGCGCTTTCACATTAGATATCGTAGTTCCCGACTTGTAATGTTGAAAAACACTACATCTCACTAAGTGACATTGTTTAATGCGGTTTTACGACGGTTGATATGTCAACCTAACCTAACATTCGCACTTGTATCTGAAGACGCTCAATTACACATTTTCCTTCACAATTACGATATTTGCTTGACCTCACAGTTTCTCACCAACCTATTACAGTACAGAACGCTGTATCTCGCTAAATGACATCGTTCTTTAAGGTTTCACGATACTTGCATGCGCTTTAACGAGAATATCACAATAAAGCAGTTTCGCACTTGTAACGGCACAAGACGCAGTATCTGGCTAGTTCATGCCATTTTGTGTGCTTTCACAATATTTCACCTATCGCAGTTTCGTACTCGCAATAAAACAACACTATCTCGTATGATGGCATCGTTTTTGGTGGTTTCACGACGCTACGTAGCTCAAACTAACCTAACCTTCGCACTTCTATTGTTAGAAAACGTTTTATTTGCTACTTTACAATGTTTTCTACAAGATTACGACGGTTTCATGCGCTTTCACATTAGATATCGCAGTTCCCGACTTGTAATGGTGAAAAACACAGCATCTCACTAAGTGACATTGTTAATGCGGTTTTAGCGCGGTTCATATCTTAACCTAACCTAACCTAACCTAACCCAACCTAACCTAACCTTACCTAACCCAACCTAACCTAACCTAACCTAACCAAACCTTACCTAACATAACCTAACCTAACCTAACCTAACCAAACCTAACCTAACGTAACCTAACCTAACCTAACCTAACCTAACCTAACCTAACCTAACGACGTTTGCAAGCGCTTTCACATTAGATATCGCAGTTCCCGACTTGTAATGGTGAAAAACACTGCATCTCACTAAGTGACATTGTTTAATGCGGTTTTACGACGGTTCGTATCTTAACCTAACCCAACATTCGTACTTGTATTGAAAAACGCTCTATTACACTGTTTCGTTCACAATTACGATATTTGCATAACCTCACAGTTTTTCACCAACTTATTGAAGTACAGAACGCTGTATCTCGCTAAATGACATCGTTCTTTAAGCTTTCACGATGCTTGCATGCGCTCTAACGAGAATATCACATTATAGCAGTTTCGCACTTGTAACGGTACAACACGCAGTATCTGGCTTGTTCAAGCCGTTTTGAGTACTTTCACAACATTTCACCTATTGCAGTTTCGTACATGCAATAAAACAACACTATCTCGTTAGATGACGTCTTTTTTGGTGGTCTCACGACGCTACATAGCTTAAACTAACATAACTCAAGCTAACCTTCGCACTTTTATCGTTAGAAAACGTTTTACTCGCAACTTTACAATGTTTTCTACAAAATTACGACGGTTTCATGCGCTTCCACATTAGATATCGTAATTCCCGACTTGTAATGTTGAAAAACACTACATCTCACTAAGTGACATTGTTTAATGCGGTTTTACGACGGTTGATATCTCAACCTAACCTAACATTCGCACTTGTATCTAAATACACTCAATTACACTGTTTCGTTCACAATTACGATATTTGCTTGACCTCACAGTTTCTCACCAAATTATTACAGTACAGAACGCTGTATCTCGCTAAATGACATCGTTCTTTAAGGTTTCACGATACTTGCATGCGCTTTAACGAGAATATCACAATAAAGCAGTTTCGCACTTGTAACGGCACAAGACGCAGTATCTGGCTAGTTCATGCCATTTTGTGTGCTTTCACAATATTTCACCTATCGCAGTTTCGTACTCGAAATAAAACAACACTATCTCGTTAGATGGGCTCGTTTTTGGTGGTTTTACGACGCTACCTAGCTCAAACTAACATAACCTTCGCACTTCTATCGTTAGAAAACGTTTTACTCGCTACTTTACATTGCTTTCTACAACATTAAGACGGTTTCATGCGCTTTCACATTAGATGTCGTAGTTCCCGACTTGTAATGTTGAAAAACACTACATCTCACTAAGTGACATTGTTTAATGCGGTTTTACGACGGTTCATACCTTAACCTAACGTAACCTAACCTAACCTAACCTAACCTTACCTAACCTAACCTAACCTAACCTAACCTAACCCAACCCAACCCAACCTAACCTAACCTAACCTAACCTAAACTAACCTAACCCAACCTAACCTAACCTAACCTAACCTAACCCAACTCAACCCAACCTAACCTAATCTAACCTAACCTAACCTAACCTAACCAAACCTAACCTAACCTAACCTAACCTAACCTAACGACGGTTGCAAGCGCTTTCACATTAGATATCGCAGTTCCCGACTTGTAATGGTGAAAAACACTGCATCTCACTAAGTGACATTGTTTAATGTGGTTTTACGACGGTTCATATCTTAACCTAACCTAACATTCGCACTTGTATCTAAAAAACGCTCTATTACACTGTTTTGTTCACAATTACGATATTTGCATAACCTCACAGTTTTTCACCAACTTATTGCAGTACAGAACGCTGTATCTCGCTAAATGACTTTGTTCTTTAAGGTTTCACGATGCTTGCATGCGCTTTTATGAGAATATCACAATATAGCAGTTTCGCACTTGTAACGGTAGAACACGCAGTATTTGGCTTGTTCATGCCGTTTTGTGTGCTTTCACAACATTTCACCTATCGCAGTTTAATACTCGCAATAAAACAACACTATCTCGTTAGATGACGTCGTTTTTGGTAGTTTCACGACGCTACCTAGCTTAAACTAACCTAACCTAACCTAACCTTCGCACTGCTATCGTTAGAAAACGTTTTACTCGCAACTTTACAATGCTTTCTACAAGATTACGACGGTTTCATGCGCTTTCACATTAGATATCGTAGTTCCGACTTGTAATGTTGAAAAACACTACATCTCACTAAGTGACATTGTTTAATGCGGTTTTACGACGGTTGATATGTCAACCTAACCTAACATTCGCACTTGTATCTAAAGACGCTCAATTACACTGTTTCGTTCACAATTACGATATTTGCTTGACCTCACAGTTTCTCACCAACTTATTACAGTACAGAACGCTGTATCTCGCTAAATGACATCGTTCTGTAAGGTTTCACGATACTTGCATGCGCTTTAACGAGAATATCACAATAAAGCAGTTTCGCACTTGTAACGGCACAAGACGCAGTATCTGGCTAGTTCATGCCATTTTGTGTGCTTTCACAATATTTCACCTATCGCAGTTTCGTACTCGCAATAAAACAACACTATCTCGTTAGATGGCATCGTTTTTGGTGGTTTCCCGACGCTACGTAGCTCAACCTAACATAACCTTCGCACTTCTATCGTTAGAAAACGTTTTACTCGGTACTTTACATTGCTTTCTACAACATTACGACGGTTTCAAGCGCTTTCACATTAGATATCGCAGTTCCCAACTTGTAAAGGTGAAAAACACTGCATCTCACTAAGTGACATTGTTTAATGCGGTTTTACGACGGTTCATACCTTAACCTAACGTAACCTAACCTAACCTAACCTAACCTAACCTTACCTAACCTAACCTAACCTAACCTAACCTAACGTAACCTAACCTAACCTAACCTAACCTAACCTAACCAAACCTAACCTAACCTAACCTAACCTAACCTAACCTAACGTAACCTAACCTAACCTAACCTATTCTAACGTAACCTGTCCTTACCTGACCTAACCTAACCTAACGTAACCTAACCTAACCTAACATAACCTAACGTAACCTAACCTAACCTAACCTAACCTAACGTAACCTAACCTAACCTAACCCAACCTAACCCAACCCAACCCAACCCAACAAAACCCAACCCAACCTAACCTAACCTAACCTAACCTTACCTAACCTAACCAAATTATCCATACCTAACCTAACCTAACCTAACGTAACCTAACCTAACGTAACCTAACGTAACCTAACCTAACCTAACGTAGCCTAACCTAACCTAACCTAACCCAACCTAACCTAACCTAACCTAACCTAGCCCAACTCAACCCAACCTAACCTAATCTAACCTAACCTAACCTAACCTAACCAAACCTAACCTAACCTAACCTAACCTAACGACGGTTGCAAGCGCTTTCACATTAGATATAGCAGTTCCCGACTTGTAATGTTGAAAAACACTACATCTCATTAAGTGACATTGTTTAATGCGGTTTTACGACGGTTGATATCTCAACCTAACCTAACATTCGCACTTGTATTTAAATACGCTCAATTACACTGTTTCGTTCACAATTACGATATTTGCTTGACCTCACAGTTTCTCACCAACTTATTACAGTACAGAACGCTGTATCTCGCTAAATGACATCGTTCTTTAAGGTTTCACGATACTTGCTTGCGCTCTAACGAGAATATCACAATAAAGCAGTTTCGCACTTGTAACGGCACAAGACGCAGTATCTGGCTAGTTCATGCCATTTTGTGTGCTTTCACAATATTTCACCTATCGCAGTTTCGTACTCGCAATAAAACAACACTATCTCGTATGATGGCATCGTTTTTGGTGGTTTCACGACGCTACGTAGCTCAAACTAACCTAACCTTCGCACTTCTATTGTTAGAAAACGTTTTATTTGCTACTTTACAATGTTTTCTACAAGATTACGACGGTTGCATGCGCTTTCACATTAGATATCGCAGTTCCCGACTTGTAATGGTGAAAAACACAGCATCTCACTAAGTGACATTGTTAATGCGGTTTTAGCGCGGTTCATATCTTAACCTAACCTAACCTAACCTAACCCAACCTAACCTAACCTTACCTAACCCAACCTAACCTAACCTAACCTAACCAAACCTTACCTAACATAACCTAACCTAACCTAACCTAACCAAACCTAACCTAACGTAACCTAACCTAACCTAACCTAACCTAACCTAACCTAACCTAACGACGTTTGCAAGCGCTTTCACATTAGATATCGCAGTTCCCGACTTGTAATGGTGAAAAACACTGCATCTCACTAAGTGACATTGTTTAATGCGGTTTTACGACGGTTCATATCTTAACCTAACCCAACATTCGTACTTGTATTGAAAAACGCTCTATTACACTGTTTCGTTCACAATTACGATATTTGCATAACCTCACAGTTTTTCACCAACTTATTGAAGTACAGAACGCTGTATCTCGCTAAATGACATCGTTCTTTAAGCTTTCACGATGCTTGCATGCGCTCTAACGAGAATATCACATTATAGCAGTTTCGCACTTGTAACGGTACAACACGCAGTATCTGGCTTGTTCAAGCTGTTTTGAGTACTTTCACAACATTTCACCTATTGCAGTTTCGTACATGCAATAAAACAACACTATCTCGTTAGATGACGTCTTTTTTGGTGGTCTCACGACGCTACATAGCTTAAACTAACATAACTCAAGCTAACCTTCGCACTTTTATCGTTAGAAAACGTTTTACTCGCAACTTTACAATGTTTTCTACAAAATTACGACGGTTTCATGCGCTTCCACATTAGATATCGTAGTTCCCGACTTGTAATGTTGAAAAACACTACATCTCACTAAGTGACATTGTTTAATGCGGTTTTACGACGGTTGATATCTCAACCTAACCTAACATTCGCACTTGTATCTAAATACACTCAATTACACTGTTTCGTTCACAATTACGATATTTGCTTGACCTCACAGTTTCTCACCAACTTATTACAGTACAGAACGCTGTATCTCGCTAAATGACATCGTTCTTTAAGGTTTCACGATACTTGCATGCGCTTTAACGAGAATATCACAATAAAGCAGTTTCGCACTTGTAACGGCACAAGACGCAGTATCTGGCTAGTTCATGCCATTTTGTGTGCTTTCACAATATTTCACCTATCGCAGTTTCGTACTCGAAATAAAACAACACTATCTCGTTAGATGGGCTCGTTTTTGGTGGTTTTACGACGCTACCTAGCTCAAACTAACATAACCTTCGCACTTCTATCGTTAGAAAACGTTTTACTCGCTACTTTACATTGCTTTCTACAACATTAAGACGGTTTCATGCGCTTTCACATTAGATGTCGTAGTTCCCGACTTGTAATGTTGAAAAACACTACATCTCACTAAGTGACATGGTTTAATGCGGTTTTACGACGGTTCATACCTTAACCTAACGTAACCTAACCTAACCTAACCTAACCTTACCTAACCTAACCTAACCTAACCTAACCCAACCCAACCCAACCTAACCTAACCTAACCTAACCTAAACTAACCTAACCCAACCTAACCTAACCTAACCTAACCTAACCCAACTCAACCCAACCTAACCTAATCTAACCTAACCTAACCTAACCTAACCAAACCTAACCTAACCTAACCTAACCTAACCTAACCTAACGACGGTTGCAAGCGCTTTCACATTAGATATCGCAGTTCCCGACTTGTAATGGTGAAAAACACTGCATCTCACTAAGTGACATTGTTTAATGTGGTTTTACGACGGTTCATATCTTAACCTAACCTAACATTCGCACTTGTATCTAAAAAACGCTCTATTACACTGTTTTGTTCACAATTACGATATTTGCATAACCTCACAGTTTTTCACCAACTTATTGCAGTACAGAACGCTGTATCTCGCTAAATGACTTTGTTCTTTAAGGTTTCACGATGCTTGCATGCGCTTTTATGAGAATATCACAATATAGCAGTTTCGCACTTGTAACGGTAGAACACGCAGTATTTGGCTTGTTCATGCCGTTTTGTGTGCTTTCACAACATTTCACCTATCGCAGTTTAATACTCGCAATAAAACAACACTATCTCGTTAGATGACGTCGTTTTTGGTAGTTTCACGACGCTACCTAGCTTAAACTAACCTAACCTAACCTAACCTTCGCACTGCTATCGTTAGAAAACGTTTTACTCGCAACTTTACAATGCTTTCTACAAGATTACGACGGTTTCATGCGCTTTCACATTAGATATCGTAGTTCCGACTTGTAATGTTGAAAAACACTACATCTCACTAAGTGACATTGTTTAATGCGGTTTTACGACGGTTGATATGTCAACCTAACCTAACATTCGCACTTGTATCTAAAGACGCTCAATTACACTGTTTCGTTCACAATTACGATATTTGCTTGACCTCACAGTTTCTCACCAACTTATTACAGTACAGAACGCTGTATCTCGCTAAATGACATCGTTCTGTAAGGTTTCACGATACTTGCATGCGCTTTAACGAGAATATCACAATAAAGCAGTTTCGCACTTGTAACGGCACAAGACGCAGTATCTGGCTAGTTCATGCCATTTTGTGTGCTTTCACAATATTTCACCTATCGCAGTTTCGTACTCGCAATAAAACAACACTATCTCGTTAGATGGCATCGTTTTTGGTGGTTTCACGACGCTACGTAGCTCAACCTAACATAACCTTCGCACTTCTATCGTTAGAAAACGTTTTACTCGCTACTTTACATTGCTTTCTACAACATTACGACGGTTTCAAGCGCTTTCACATTAGATATCGCAGTTCCCAACTTGTAAAGGTGAAAAACACTGCATCTCACTAAGTGACATTGTTTAATGCGGTTTTACGACGGTTCATACCTTAACCTAACGTAACCTAACCTAACCTAACCTAACCTAACCTTACCTAACCTAACCTAACCTAACCTAACCTAACCTAACGTAACCTAACCTAACCTAACCTAACCTAACCAAACCTAACCTAACCTAACCTAACCTAACCTAACGTAACCTAACCTAACCTAACCTATTCTAACGTAACCTGTCCTTACCTGACCTAACCTAACCTAACGTAACCTAACCTAACCTAACATAACCTAACGTAACCTAACCTAACCTAACCTAACCTAACGTAACCTAACCTAACCTAACCCAACCTAACCCAACCCAACCCAACCCAACAAAACCCAACCCAACCTAACCTAACCTAACCTAACCTTACCTAACCTAACCAAATTATCCATACCTAACCTAACCTAACCTAACGTAACCTAACCTAACGTAACCTAACGTAACCTAACCTAACCTAACGTAGCCTAACCTAACCTAACCTAACCCAACCTAACCTAACCTAACCTAACCTAGCCCAACTCAACCCAACCTAACCTAATCTAACCTAACCTAACCTAACCTAACCAAACCTAACCTAACCTAACCTAACCTAACGACGGTTGCAAGCGCTTTCACATTAGATATAGCAGTTCCCGACTTGTAATGTTGAAAAACACTACATCTCATTAAGTGACATTGTTTAATGCGGTTTTACGACGGTTGATATCTCAACCTAACCTAACATTCGCACTTGTATTTAAATACGCTCAATTACACTGTTTCGTTCACAATTACGATATTTGCTTGACCTCACAGTTTCTTTCCAACTTATTACAGTACAGAACGCTGTATCTCGCTAAATGACATCGTTCTTTAAGGTTTCACGATACTTGCTTGCGCTCTAACGAGAATATCACAATAAAGCAGTTTCGCACTTGTAACGGCACAAGCCGCAGTATCTGGCTAGTTCATGCCATTTTGTGTGCTTTCACAATATTTCACCTATCGCAGTTTCATACTCGCAATAAAACAACACTATCTCGTTAGATGACATCGTTTTTGGTGCTTTCACGACGCTACGTAGCTCAAACTAACCTAACCTTCGCACTTCTATCGTTAGAAAACGTTTTATTCGCTACTTTACAATGTTTTCTACAAGATTACGACGGTTTCATGCGCTTTCACATTAGATATCGCAGTTCCCGACTTGTAATGGTGAAAAACACAGCATCTCACTAAGTGACATTGTTTAATGCGGTTTTAGCGCGGTTCATATCTTAACCTAACCTAACCTAACCTAACCTAATTTAACCTAACCTAACCTTACCTAACCCAAACTAACCTAACCTAACCAAATCTTACCTAACATAACCTAACCTAACCTAACCTAACCTAACCAAACCTAACCTAACCTAACCTAACGTAACCTAACCTAACCTAACCTAACCTAACCTATCCTAACGACGTTTGCAAGCGCTTTCACATTAGATATCGCAGTTCCCGACTTGTAATGGTGAAAAACACTGCATCTCACTAAGTGGCATTGTTTAATGCGGTTTTACGACGGTTCATATCTTAACCTAACCTAACTTTCGCACTTGTTTTGAAAAATGCTCTATTACACTGTTTCGTTCACAATTACGATATTTGCATAACCTCACAGTTTTTCACCAACTTATTGCAGTACAGAACGCTGTATCTCGCTAAACGACATTGTTCTTTAAGGTTTCACGATGCTTGCATGCGCTTTAACGAGAATATCACAACATAGCAGTTTCGCACTTGTAACGGTACAACACGCAGTATTTGGCTTGTTCATGCCGTTTTGTGTGCTTTCACAACATTTCACCTATTGCAGTTTCGTACATGAAATAAAACAATTATATCTCGTTAGATGACGTCCTTTTTGGTGGTTTCACGACGCTACCTAGCTTAAACTAACATAACTCAACCTAATATAACCTTCGCACTTCTATCGTTAGAAAACGTTTTACTCGCTACTTTACAATGCTCTCTACAACATTACGACAGTTTCATGCGCTTTCACAATAGATATCGCAGTTGCCGACTTGTAATGGTGAAAAACAGTGCATCTCACTTAGTGACATTGTTTCATGCGGTTTTACGACGGTTCATATCTTAACCTAACCTAACGTTCGCACTTGTATCTAAAAACGCTCTATTACACTGTTTAGTTCACATTTAAGATATTTGCATGACCTCACAGTTTTTCTCCAACGTATTACAGTACAGAACGCTGTATATCGCTAAATGACATCATTCTTTAAGGTTTCACGATGCTTGCATGCGCTTTAACGAGAATATCACAACATAGCAGTTTCGCACTTGTAACGGTACAACACGCAGTATTTGGCTTGTTCATGCCGTTTTGTGTGCTTTCACAACATTTCACCTATTGCAGTTTCGTACATGAAATAAAACAATTATATCTCGTTAGATGACGTCCTTTTTGGTGGTTTCACGACGCTACCTAGCTTAAACTAACATAATTCAACCTAACATAACCTTCGCACTTCTATCGTTAGAAAACGTTTTACTCGCTACTTTACAATGCTCCCTACAACATTACGACGGTTTCATGCGCTTTCACATTAGATATCGCAGTTCCCGACTTGTAATGGTGAAAAACACTGCATCTTACATAGTGACATTGTGTAATGCGGTTTTACGACGGTTCATATTTTAACCTAACCTACCATTCGCGCTTGAACTCAAAACGCTCTATTACACTGTTTCATTCACAGTTACGATATTTGCATGACCTCACAGTTTTTCACCAACTTATTACAGTACAGAACGCTGTCTCTCGCTAAATGACATCATTCTTTAGGGTTTCCCGATGCTTGCATGCGCTTTAACGAGAATATCACATTATAGCAGTTTCGCACTTGTAACGGTACAACACGCAGTATCTGGCTTGTTCAAGCCGTTTTGTGTACTTTCACAACATTTCCCCTATTGCAGTTTCGTACATGCAATAAAACAACACTATCTCCTTAGATGACGTCCTTTTTGGTGGTCTCACGACGCTACATAGCTTAAACTAACATAACTCAAGCTAACCTTCGCACTTCTATCGTTAGAAAACGTTTTACTCGCAACTTTACAATGTTTTCTACAAGATTACGACGGTTTCATGCGCTTTCACATTAGATATCGTAGTTCCCGACTTGTAATGTTGAAAAACACTACATCTCACTAAGTGACATTGTTTCATGCGGTTTTCGACGGTTGATATCTCAACCTAACCTAACATTCGCACTTGTATCTAAATACGCTCAATTACACTGTTTCGTTCACAATTACGATAATTGCTTGACCTCACAGTTTCTCACCAACTTATTACAGTACAGAACGCTGTATCTCGCTAAATGACATCGTTCTTTAAGGTTTCACGATACTTGCATGCGCTCTAACGAGAATATCACAATAAAGCAGTTTCGCACTTGTAACGGCACAAGCCGCAGTATCTGGCTAGTTCATGCCATTTTGTGTGCTTTCACAATATTTCACCTATCGCAGTTTCGTACTCGCAATAAAACAACACTATCTCGTTAGATGACATCGTTTTTGGTGCTTTCACGACGCTACGTAGCTCAAACTAACCTAACCTTCGCACTTCTATCGTTATAAAACGTTTTATTCGCTACTTTACAATGTTTTCTACAAGATTACGACGGTTTCATGCGCTTTCACATTAGATATCGCAGTTCCCGACTTGTAATGGTGAAAAACACAGCATCTCACTAAGTGACATTGTTTAATGCGGTTTTAGCGCGGTTAATATCTTAACCTAACCTAACCTAACCTAACCCAACCTAACCTAACCTTACCTAACCCAACCTAACCTAACCTAACCTAACCTAACCAAACCTTACCTAACATACCCTAACCTAACCTAACCTAACCTAACCAAACCTAACCTAACCTAACGTAACCTAACCTAACCTAACCTAACGACGTTTGCAAGCGCTTTCACATTAAATATCGCAGTTCCCGACTTGTAATGGTGAAAAACACTGCATCTCACTAAGTGACATTGTTTAATGCGGTTTTACGACGGTTCATATCTTACCCTAACCTAAGATTCGCACTTGTATTAAAAACGCTCTATTACACTGTTTCGTTCACAATTACGATATTTGCATAACCTCACAGTTTTTCACCAACTTATTGCAGTACAGAACGCTGTATCTCGCTAAATGTCATCGTTCTTTAAGGTTTCACGATGCTTGCATGCGCTTCAACTAGAATATCACAACATAGCAGTTTCGCACTTGTAACGGTACAACACGCAGTATTTGGCTTGTTCATGCTGTTTTGTGTGCTTTCACAACATTTCACCTATCGCAGTTTCGTATTCGCAATAAAACAACACTATCTCGTTAGATGACGTTGTTTTTGGTAGTTTCACGACGCTACCTAGCTTAAACTAACATAACTCAACCTAACATAACCTTCGCACTTCTATAGTTAGAAAACGTTTTACTCGCTACTTTACATTGCTTTCTACAACATTACGACGGTTTCAAGCGCTTTCACATTAGATATCACAGTTCCCAACTTGTAAAGGTGAAAAACACTGCATCTCACTAAGTGACATTGTTTAATGCGGTTTTACGACGGTTCATACCTTAACCTAACGTAACCTAACCTAACCTAACCTTACCTAACCTAACCTAACCTAACCCAACCCAACCCAACCTAACCTAACCTAACCTAACCTAAACTAACCTAACCCAACCTAACCTAACCTAACCTAACCTAACCTAACCCAACCTAACCCAACCCAACAACACCCAACCCAACCTAACCTAACCTAACCTAACCTTACCTAACCTAACCAAAATATCCTTACCTAACCTAACCTAACCTAACGTAACCTAACCTAACCTAACGTAACCTAACCTAACCTAACGTAACCTGACCTAACCTAACCTAACCTAACCTAACCCAACCTAACCTAACCTAACCTAACCTAACCCAACTCAACCCAACCTAACCTAATCTAACCTAACCTAACCTAACCTAACCTAACCAAACCTAACCTAACCTAACCTAACCTAACGACGGTTGCAATCGCTTTCACATTAGATATCGCAGTTCCCCACTTTTAATGGTGAAAAACACTGCATATCACTAATTGACATTGTTTAATGTGGTTTTACGACGGTTCATATCTTAACCTAACCTAACATTCGCACTTGTATCTAAAAACGCTCTATTACACTGTTTTGTTCACAATTACGATATTTGCATAACCTCACAGTTTTTCACCAACTTATTGCAGTACAGAATGCTGTATCTCGCTAAATGACATTGTTCTTTAAGGTTTCACGATGCTTGCATGCGCTTTACCGAGAATATCACAATATAGCAGTTTCGCACTTGTAACGTTAGAACACGCAGTATTTGGCTTGTTCATGCCGTTTTGTGTGCTTTCACAACATTTCACCTATCGCAGTTTAATACTCGCAATAAAACAACACTATCTCGTTAGATGACGTCGTTTTTGGTAGTTTCACGACGCTACCTAGCTTAAACTAACCTAACCTAACCTAACCTTCGCACTTCTATCGATAGAAAACGTTTTACTCGCAACTTTACAATGTTTTCTACAAGATTACGACGGTTTCATGCGCTTTCACATTAGATATCGTAGTTCCCGACTTGTAATGTTGAAAAACACTACATCTCATTAAGTGACATTGTTTAATGCGGTTTTACGACGGTTGATATCTCAACCTAACCTAACATTCGCACTTGTATTTAAATACGCTCAATTACACTGTTTCGTTCACAATTACGATATTTGCTTGACCTCACAGTTTCTCACCAACTTATTACAGTACAGAACGCTGTATCTCGCTAAATAACATCGTTCTTTAAGGTTTCACGATACTTGCATGCGCTCTAACGAGAATATCACAATAAAGCAGTTTCGCACTTGTAACGGCACAAGCCGCAGTATCTGGCTAGTTCATGCCATTTTGTGTGCTTTCACAATATTTCACCTATCGCAGTTTCATACTCGCAATAAAACAACACTATCGCGTTAGATGACATCGTTTTTGGTGCTTTCACGACGCTACGTAGCTCAAACTAACCTTACCTTCGCCCTTCTATCGTTAGAAAACGTTTTATTCGCTACTTTACAATGTTTTCTACAAGATTACGACGGTTTCATGCGCTTTCACATTAGATATCGCAGTTCCCGACTTGTAATGGTGAAAAACACAGCATCTCACTAAGTGACATTGTTTAATGCGGTTTTAGCGCGGTTCATATCTTAACCTAACCTAACCTAACCTAACCTAATTTAACCTAACCTAACCTTACCTAACCCAAACTAACCTAACCTAACCAAACCTTACCTAACATAACCTAACCTAACCTAACCTAACCTAGCCAAACCTAACCTAACCTAACCTAACCTAACCTAACCTAACCTAACCTAACCTATCCTAACGACGTTTGCAAGCGCTTTCACATTAGATATCGTAGTTCCCGACTTGTAATGGTGAAAAACACTGCATCTCACTAAGTGGCATTGTTTAATGCGGTTTTACGACGGTTCATATCTTAACCTAACCTAACTTTCGCACTTGTTTTGAAAAACGCTCTATTACACTGTTTCGTTCACAATTACGATATTTGCATAACCTCACAGTTTTTCACCAACTTCTTGCAGTACAGAACGCTGTATCTCGCTAAACGACATCGTTCTTTAAGGTTTCACGATGCTTGTATGCGCTTCAACGAGAATATCACATTATAGCAGTTTCGCACTTGTAACGGTAGAACACGCAGTATCTGGCTTGTTCATGCCGTTTTGTGTACTTTCACAACATTTCACCTATTGCAGTTTCGTACATGCAATAAAACAACACTATCTCGTTAGATGACGTCCTTTTTGGTGGTCTCACGACGCTACATAGCTTAAACTAACATAACTCAACCTAATATAACCTTCGCACTTCTATCGTTAGAAAACGTTTTACTCGCTACTTTACAATGCTCTCTACAACATTACGACAGTTTCATGCGCTTTCACAATAGATATCGCAGTTGCCGACTTGTAATGGTGAAAAACACTGCATCTCACTTAGTGACATTGTTTCATGCGGTTTTACGACGGTTCATATCTTAACCTAACCTAACGTTCGCACTTGTATCTAAAAACGCTCTATTACACTGTTTCGTTCAAATTTAAGATATTTGCATGACCTCACAGTTTTTCTCCAACGTATTCCAGTACAGAACGCTGTATATCGCTAAATGACATCATTCTTTAAGGTTTCACGATGCTTGCATGCGCTTTAACGAGAATATCACAACATAGCAGTTTCGCACTTGTAACGGTACAACACGCAGTATTTGGCTTGTTCATGCCGTTTTGTGTGCTTTCACAACATTTCACCTATTGCAGTTTCGTACATGAAATAAAACAATTATATCTCGTTAGATGACGTCCTTTTTGGTGGTTTCACGACGCTACCTAGCTTAAACTAACATAATTCAACCTAACATAACCTTCGCACTTCTATCGTTAGAAAACGTTTTACTCGCTACTTTACAATGCTCTCTACAACATTACGACGGTTTCATGCGCTTTCACATTAGATATCGCAGTTCCCGACTTGTAATGGTGAAAAACACTGCATCTCACATAGTGACATTGTGTAATGCGGTTTTACGACGGTTCATATCTTAACCTAACCTACCATTCGCGCTTGAACTCAAAACGCTCTATTACACTGTTTCGTTCACAGTTACGATATTTGCATGACCTCACAGTTTTTCACCAACTTATTACAGTACAGAACGCTGTCTCTCGCTAAATGACATCATTCTTTAGGGTTTCCCGATGCTTGCATGCCCTTTAACGAGAATATCACATTATAGCAGTTTCGCACTTGTAACGGTACAACACGCAGTATCTGGCTTGTTCAAGCCGTTTTGTGTACTTTCACAACATTTCCCCTATTGCAGTTTCGTACATGCTATAAAACAACACTATCTCCTTAGATGACGTCCTTTTTGGTGGGCTCACGACGCTACATAGCTTAAACTAACATAACTCAAGCTAACCTTCGCACTTCTATCGTTAGAAAACGTTTTACTAGCAACTTTACAATGTTTTCTACAAGATTACGACGGTTTCATGCGCTTTCACATTAGATATCGTAGTTCCCGACTTGTAATGTTGAAAAACACTACATCTCACTAAGTGACATTGTTTCATGCGGTTTTCGACGGTTGATATCTCAACCTAACCTAACATTCGCACTTGTATCTAAATACGCTCAATTACACTGTTTCGTTCACAATTACGATATTTGCTTGACCTCACAGTTTCTCACCAACTTATTACAGTACAGAACGCTGTATCTCGCTAAATGACATCGTTCTTTAAGGTTTCACGATACTTGCATGCGCTCTAACGAGAATATCACAATAAAGCAGTTTCGCACTTGTAACGGCACAAGCCGCAGTATCTGGTTAGTTCATGCCATTTTGTGTGCTTTCACAATATTTCACCTATCGCAGTTTCGTACTCGCAATAAAACAACACTATCTCGTTAGATGACATCGTTTTTGGTGCTTTCACGACGCTACGTAGCTCAAACTAACCTAACCTTCCACTTCTATCGTTATAAAACGTTTTATTCGCTACTTTACAATGTTTTCTACAAGATTACGACGGTTTCATGCGCTTTCACATTAGATATCGCAGTTCCCGACTTGTAATGGTGAAAAACACAGCATCTCACTAAGTGACATTGTTTAATGCGGTTTTAGCGCGGTTCATATCTTAACCTAACCTAACCTAACCTAACCCAACCTAACCTAACCTTACCTAACCCAACCTAACCTAACCTAACCTAACCGAACCTTACCTAACATACCCTAACCTAACCTAACCTAACCTAACCAAACCTAACCTAACCTAACGTAACCTAACCTAACCTAACCTAACGACGTTTGCAAGCGCTTTCACATTAAATATCGCAGTTCCCGACTTGTAATGGTGAAAAACACTGCATCTCACTAAGTGACATTGTTTATTGCGGTTTTACGACGGTTCATATCTTACCCTAACCTAAGATTCGCACTTGTATTAAAAACGCTCTATTACACTGTTTCGTTCACAATTACGATATTTGCATAACCTCACAGTTTTTCACCAACTTATTGCAGTACAGAACGCTGTATCTCGCTAAATGACATCGTTCTTTAAGGTTTCACGATGCTTGCATGCGCTTAACGAGAATATCACAACATAGCAGTTTCGCACTTGTAACGGTACAACACGCAGTATTTGGCTTGTTCATGCCGTTTTGTGTGCTTTCACAACATTTCACCTATAGCAGTTTCGTACTCGCAATAAAATAACACTATCTCGTTAGATGACATCGTTTTTGGTGGTTTCACGACGCTACGTAACTCAAACTAACCTAACCTTCGCACTTCTATCGTTAGAAAACGTTTTATTTGCTACTTTACAATGTTTTCTACAAGATTACGACGGTTTCATGGGCTTTCACATTAGATATCGCAGTTCCCGACTTGTAATGGTGAAAAACACAGCATCTCACTGAGTGACATTGTTTAATGCGGTTTTAGCGCGGTTCATATCTTAACCTAACCTAACCTAACCTTACCTAACCCAACCTAACCCAACCTAACCTAACCTAACCTAACCAAACCTTACCTAACATAACCTAACCTAACCTAACCTAACCAAACCTAACCTAACCTAACCTAACGTAAGCTAACCTAACCTAACCTAACCTAACCAAACCTAACCTAACCTAACCTAACGTAACCTTACCTAACCTAACCTAACCTAACCCAACCCAACCCTACCTAACCTAACCTAACCTAAACTAACCTAACCCAACCCAACCCAACCTTACCTTACCTAACCTAACCTAACGTAACCTAACCTAACCTAACATAACCTAACGTAACCTAACCTAACCTAACCTAACCTAACGTAACCTAACCTAACCTAACCCAACCTACCCCAACCCATCCCAACCCAACAAAACCCAACCCAACCTAACCTAACCTAACCTAACCTAACCTTACCTAACCTAACCAAATTATTCTTACCTAACCTAACCTAACCTAACGTAACCTAACCTAACCTAACCTAACCTAACCCAACTCAACCCAACCTAACCCAATCTAACCTAACCTAACCTAACCTAACCAAACCTAACCTAACCTAACCTAACCAAACCTAACGACGGTTGCATGCGCTTTCACATTAGATATCGCAGTTCCCGACTTGTAATGGTGAGAAACACTGCATCTCACTAAGTGACATTGTTTAATGCGGTTTTACGACGGTTCATATCTTAACCTAACCTAACATTCGCACTTGTATCTAAAAACGCTCTATTACACTGTTTCGTTCACAATTACGATATTTGCATAACCTCACAGTTTTTCACCAACTTATTGCAGTACAGAACGCTGTATCTCGCTAAATGACATTATTCTTTGAGGTTTCACGATGCTTGCATGCGCTTTAACGAGAATATCACATTATAGCAGTATCGCACTTGTAACGCTACAACACGCAGTATCTAGCTTGTTCATGCCGTTTTGTGTGCTTTCACAATATTTCACCTATCGCAGTTTAATACTCGCAATAAAACAACACTATCTCGTTAGATGACGTCGTTTTTGGTAGTTTCACGACGCTACCTAGCTTAAACTAAACTAACCTAACCTAACCTTCGCACTTCTATCGTTATAAAACGTTTTACTCGCAACTTTACAATGTTTTCTACAAGATTACGACGGTTTCATGCGCTTTCACATTAGATATCGTAGTTCCCGACTTGTAATGTTGAAAAACACTACATCTCACTAAGTGACATTGTTTAATGCGGTTTTACGACGGTTGATATCTCAACCTAACCTAACATTCGCACTTGTATTAAAAAACGCTCTATTACACTGTTTCGTTCACAATTAGGATATTTGCATAACCTCACAGTTTTTCACCAACTTATTGCAGTACAGAACGCTGTATCTCGCTAAATGACATCGTTCTTTAAGGTTTCACGATGCTTGCATGCGCTTTAACGAGAATATCACAACATAGCAGTTTCGCACTTGTAACGGTACAACACGCAGTATTTGGCTTGTTCATGCCGTTTTGTGTGCTTTCACAACATTTCACCTATCGCAGTTTCGTACTCGCAATAAAACAACACTATCTCGTTAGATGACGTTGTTTTTAGTAGTTTCACGACGCTACCTAGCTTAAACTAACATAACTCAACCTAACATAACCTTCGCACTTCTATCGTTAGAAAACGTTTTACTCGCTACTTTACATTGCTTTCTACAACATTACGACGGTTTCAAGCGCTTTCACATTAGATATCACAGTTCCCAACTTGTAAAGGTGAAAAACACTGCATCTCACTAAGTGACATTGTTTAATGCGGTTTTACGACGGTTCATACCTTAACCTAACGTAACCTAACCTAACCTAACCTTACCTAACCTAAACTAACCTAACCTAACCCAACCCAACCCAACCTAACCTAACCTAACCTAACCTAAACTAACCTAACCCAACCTAACCTAACCTAACCTAACCTAACCCAACCTAACCCAACCCAACCCAACCTAACCTAACCTAAGCTAACCTAACCTAACCTAACCTAACCTAACCAAACCTAACCTAACCTTACTTAACCTAACCTAACGTAACCTAACCTAACCTATTCTAACGTAACCTAACCTTACCTGACCTAACCTAACCTAACGTAACCTAACCTAACCTAACATAACCTAACGTAACCTAACCTAACCTAACCTAACGTAACCTAACCTAACCTAACCCAACCTAACCCAACCCAACCCAACCCAACCCAACAACACCCAACCCAACCTAACCTAACCTAACCTAACCTTACCTAACATAACCAAATTATCCTTACCTAACCTAACCTAACCTAACGTAACCTAACCTAACCTAACGTAACCTAACCTAACCTAACCTAACCTAACCCAACCTAACCTAACCTAACCTAACCCAACTCAACCCAACCTAACCTAATCTAACCTAACCTAACCTAACCTAACCTAACCTAACCAAACCTAACCTAACCTAACCTAACCTAACCTAACCTAACGACGGTTGCAAGCGCTTTCACATTAGATATCGCAGATCCCCACTTTTAATGGTGAAAAACACTGCATCTCACTAATTGACATTGTTTCATGCGGTTTTACGACGGTTCATATCTTAACCTAACCTAACATTCGCACTTGTATCTAAAAACGCTCTATTACACTGTTTTGTTCACAATTACGATATTTGCATAACCTCACAGTTTTTCACCAACTTATTGCAGTACAGAACGCTGTATCTCGCTAAATGACTTTGTTCTTTAAGGTTTCACGATGCTTGCATGCGCTTTAACGAGAATATCACAACATAGCAGTTTCGCACTTGTAGCGGTAGAACACGCAGTATTTGGCTTGTTCATGCCGTTTTGTGTGCTTTCACAACATTTCACCTATCGCAGTTTAATACTCGCAATAAAACAACACTATCTCGTTAGATGACATCGTTTTTGGTGCTTTCACGACGCTACGTAGCTCAAACTAACCTAACCTTCGCACTTCTATCGTTAGAAAACGTTTTACTCGCTACTTTACATTGCTTTCTACAACATTACGACGGTTTCAAGCGCTTTCACATTAGATATCACAGTTCCCAACTTGTAAAGGTGAAAAACACTGCATCTCACTAAGTGACATTGTTTAATGCGGTTTGACGACGGTTCATACCTTAACCTAACGTAACCTAACCTAACCTAACCTTACCTAACCTAAACTAACCTAACCTAACCCAACCCAACCCAACCTAACCTAACCTAACCTAACCTAAACTAACCTAACCCAACCTAACCTAACCTAACCTAACCTAACCCAACCTAACCCAACCCAACCCAACCTAACCTAACCTAAGCTAACCTAACCTAACCTAACCTAACCTAACCAAACCTAACCTAACCTTACTTAACCTAACCTAACGTAACCTAACCTAACCTAACCTATTCTAACGTAACCTAACCTTACCTGACCTAACCTAACCTAACGTAACCTAACCTAACCTAACATAACCTAACGTAACCTAACCTAACCTAACCTAACGTAACCTAACCTAACCTAACCCAACCTAACCCAACCCAACCCAACCCAACCCAACAACACCCAACCCAACCTAACCTAACCTAACCTAACCTTACCTAACATAACCAAATTATCCTTACCTAACCTAACCTAACGTAACGTAACCTAACCTAACCTAACGTAACCTAACCTAACCTAACCTAACCTAACCTAACCCAACCTAACCTAACCTAACCTAACCCAACTCAACCCAACCTAACCTAATCTAACCTAACCTAACCTAACCTAACCTAACCTAACCTAACCAAACCTAACCTAACCTAACCTAACCTAACCTAACCTAACGACGGTTGCAAGCGCTTTCACATTAGATATCGCAGATCCCCACTTTTAATGGTGAAAAACACTGCATCTCACTAATTGACATTGTTTCATGCGGTTTTACGACGGTTCATATCTTAACCTAACCTAACATTCGCACTTGTATATAAAAACGCTCTATTACACTGTTTTGTTCACAATTACGATATTTGCATAACCTCACAGTTTTTCACCAACTTATTGCAGTACAGAACGCTGTATCTCGCTAAATGACTTTGTTCTTTAAGGTTTCACGATGCTTGCATGCGCTTTAACGAGAATATCACAATATAGCAGTTTCGCACTTGTAACGGTAGAACACGCAGTATTTGGCTTGTTCATGCCGTTTTGTGTGCTTTCACAACATTTCACCTATCGCAGTTTAATACTCGCAATAAAACAACACTATCTCGTTAGATGACATCGTTTTTGGTGCTTTCACGACGCTACGTAGCTCAAACTAACCTAACCTTCGCACTTCTATCGTTAGAAAACGTTTTATTCGCTACTTTACAATGTTTTCTACAAGATTACGACGCTTTCATGCGCTTTCACATTAGATATCGCAGTTCCCGACTTGTAATGGTGAAAAACACAGCATCTCACTAAGTGACATTGTTTATTGCGGTTTTAGCGCGGTTCATATCTTAACCTAACCTAACCTAACCTAACCAAATTTAACCTAACCTAACCTTACCTAACCCAAACTAACCTAACCTAACCAAACCTTACCTAACATAACCTAACCTAACCTAACCTAACCTAACCTAACCAAACCTAACCTAACCTAACCTAACCTAACCTATCCTAACGACGTTTGCAAGCGCTTTCACATTAGATATCGCAGTTCCCGACTTGTAATGGTGAAAAACACTGCATCTCACTAAGTGACATTGTTTAATGCGGTTTTACGACGGTTCATATCTTAACCTAACCTAACTTTCTCACTTGTATTGAAAAACGCTCTATTACACTGTTTCGTTCACAATTACGATATTTGCATAACCTCACAGTTTTTCACCAACTTATTGCAGTACAGAACGCTGTATCTCGCTAAACGACATCGTTCTTTAAGGTTTCACGATGCTTGCATGCGCTTCAACGAGAATATCACATTATAGCAGTTTCGCACTTGTAGCTGTATCTCGCTAAATGACATCGTTCTTTAAGGTTTCACGATACTTACATGCGCTTTAACGAGAATATCACAATAAAGCAGTTTCGCACTTGTAACGACACTAGACGCAGTATCTGGCTAATTTATGCCATTTTGTGTGCTTTCACAATATTTCACCTATCGCAGTTTCGTACTCGCAATAAAACAACACTATCTCGTTAGACGACATCGTTTTTGGTGGTTTCACGACGCTACGTAGCTCAAACTAACCTAACCTTCGCACTTCTATCGTTAGAAAACGTTTTATTCGCTACTTTACAATGTTTTCTACAAGATTACGACGGTTTCATGCGCTTTCACATTAGATATCGCCGTTCCCGACTTGTAATGGTGAAAAACACAGCATCTCACTAAGTGACATTGTTTAATGCGGTTTTAGCGCGGTTCATATCTTAACCTAACCTAACCTAACCTAACCTAATTTAACCTAACCTAACCTTACCTAACCCAACCTAACCTAACCTAACCTAACCAAACCTTACATAACATAACCTAACCTAACCTAACCTAACCAAACCTAACCTAACCTAACCTAACGTAACCTAACCTAACCTAACCTAACCTAACCTAACCTAACCTAACGACGTTTGCAAGCGCTTTCACATTAGATATCGCAGTTCCCGACTTGTAAAGGTGAAAAACACTGCATCTCACTAAGTCACATTGTTTAATGCGGTTTTACGACGGTTCATACCTTAACCTAACGTAACCTAACCTAACCTTACCTAACCTAAACAAACCTAACCTAACCCAACCCAACCCAACCTAACCTAACCTAACCTAACCTAAACTAACCTAACCCAACCTAACCTAACCTAACCTAACCTAACCCAACCTAACCCAACCCAACCCAACCTAACCTAACCTAAGCTAACCTAACCTAACCTAACCTAACCTAACCAAACCTAACCTAACCTTACTTAACCTAACCTAACGTAACCTAACCTAACCTAACCTATTCTAACGTAACCTAACCTTACCTGACCTAACCTAACCTAACGTAACCTAACCTAACCTAACATAACCTAACGTAACCTAACCTAACATAACCTAACGTAACCTAACCTAACCTAACCTAACGTAACCTAACCTAACCTAACCCAACCCAACCCAACCCAACCCAACAACACCCAACCCAACCTAACCTAACCTAACCTAACCTTACCTAACATAACCAAATTATCCTTACCTAACCTAACCTAACGTAACGTAACCTAACCTAACCTAACGTAACCTAACCTAACCTAACCTAACCTAACCTAACCCAACCTAACCTAACCTAACCTAACCCAACTCAACCCAACCTAACCTAATCTAACCTAACCTAACCTAACCTAACCTAACCTAACCTAACCTAACCAAACCTAACCTAACCTAACCTAACCTAACCTAACCTAACGACGGTTGCAAGCGCTTTCACATTAGATATCGCAGTTCCCGACTTGTAATGGTGAAAAACACTGCATCTCACTAAGTGACATTGTTTAATGCGGTTTTACGACGGTTCATATCTTAACCTAACCTAACTTTCGCACTTGTATCTAAACACGCTCTATTACACTGTTTCGTTCACAATTACGATATTTGCATAACCTCACAGTTTTTCACCAACTTATTGCAGTACAGAACGCTGTATCTCGCTAAATGACATTGTTCTTTGAGGTTTCACGATGCTTGCATGCGCTTTAACGAGAATATCACATTATAGCAGTATCGCACTTGTAACGCTACAACACGCAGTATCTAGCTTGTTCATGCCGTTTTGTGTGCTTTCACAATATTTCACCTATCGCAGTTTAATACTCGCAATAAAACAACACTATCTCGTTAGATGACGTCGTTTTTGGTAGTTTCACGACGCTACCTAGCTTAAACTAAACTAACCTAACCTAACCTTCGCACTTCTATCGTTATAAAACGTTTTACTCGCAACTTTACAATGTTTTCTACAAGATTACGACGGTTTCATGCGCTTTCACATTAGATATCGTAGTTCCCGACTTGTAATGTTGAAAAACACTACATCTCACTAAGTGACATTGTTCAATGCGGTTTTACGACGGTTGATATCTCAACCTAACCTAACATTCGCACTTGTATTAAAAAACGCTCTATTACACTGTTTCGTTCACAATTAGGATATTTGCATAACCTCACAGTTTTTCACCAACTTATTGCAGTACAGAACGCTGTATCTCGCTAAATGACATCGTTCTTTAAGGTTTCACGATGCTTGCATGCGCTTTAACGAGAATATCACAACATAGCAGTTTCGCACTT